>NC_091978.1:149304881-149514780 GCF_044704955.1 Pristiophorus japonicus
AACTAGTAGAGTGGACAAGGGAGAACCAGTGGATGTGGTATATTTGGACTTTTAAAAGGCTTTTGACAAGGTCCCACTCAAGAGATTGGTGTGCAAAATTAAAGCACATAGTATTAAGGGTAATGTACTGACGTGGATAGAGAACTGGTTGGCAGACAGGAAGCAGAGAGTTGGAATAAACGGGTCCTTTTCAGAATGGCAAGCAGTGACTAGTGGGGTGCCTCAGGGCTCAGTGCAGCTATTTACAATATACATCAATGATTTAGATGAAGGAATTGAGTGTAATATCTCCAGGTTTGCAGATGACACTAAGCTGAGTGGCGGTGTGAGCTGTGAGAAGGATGCTAAGAGGCTGCAGGTGACTTGGACAGGTTAGGTGCAAATGCATGGCAGATACAGTATAACGTGGATAAATGTGAGGTTATCCACTTTGGTGGCAAAAACACGAAGGCAGAATATTATCTGAATGGCGGCAGATTAGGAAAAGGGGAGGTGCAATGAGACCTGGGTGTCATGGTACAGCAGTCATTGAAAGTTGGCATGCAGATACAGCAGGCGGCGAAGAAGGCAAATGGTATGTTGGCCTTCATAGCGAGGGGATTTGAGTATAGGAGCAGGGAGTTCTTACTGCAGTTGTACAGGGCTTTGGTGAGGCATCACCTGGAATATTGTGTTCAGTTTTGGTCTCCTAATCTGAGGAAGGACGTTCTTGTTATTGAGGGAGTGCAGCGAAGGTTCACCAGACTGATTCCCGGGATGGCAGGATTGACATATGAGGAGAGACTGGATCGACTATGTCATATATGTAACCTTCATGTAACTGTAACCTTCATAACAACACTGCATACTGTATACACCTAAGAAATGCACACCTTGACCACAGGGGGTGAACTTGTGGGAGACACTCCTCACCTGGTCATCCAGGTATATAAAGGAAGGTCCCACGCAGGGTCATCACTTCTTGCTCCTGTGAATAAAGGTTCAGGTCAGAGAGTGACCTTGTCTGCAGAATGTGCCTCGTGTGAATTTGTAGTCGTGTGTAAGGATATTACGGACTAGGCCTTTATTCACTGGAGTTTAGAAGGATGAGAGGGGATCTCATAGAAACAAATAAAATTCTGATGGGACTGGACAGGTTGGATGCAGGAAGAATGTTCCCGATGTTGGGGAAATCCAGAACCAGAGGACACAGTCTAAGGATAAGGGGTAAGCCATTTAGGCCTGAGATGAGGAGAAACGTCTTCACTCAGAGAGTTGTTAACCTGTGGAATTCCCTACCACAGAGAGTTGTTGATGCCAGTTCATTGGATATATTTAAGAGGGAGTTAGGTATGGCCCTTACAGCTAAAGGAATCAAGGGGTATGGAGAGAAAGCAGGAAAGGGGTACTGATGTGAATGATCAGCCATGATCATATTGAATGGTGGTGCTGGCTCGAAGGGCCGAATGGCCTACTCCTGCACCTATTTTCTATGTTTCTATGTTCCTATGTTTCGATAATCAAGGGGCTATAGGGAGGGAGGAACTTGATACAATCACTATCACTAAAGAAGTAGTACTCAGTAAAATAATGGGACGAAAGGCAGACAAGTCCCCTGAACCTGACGGCTTACATTCTAGGGTCTTAAAAGAAGTGGCTGCAGAGATAGTGGATGCATTAGTCTACCAAAATTCCCTGGATTCTGGGGCGGTCCCAGCAGATTGAAGATCTGCAAATGTAACACCCCTATTTAAAAAAGGAGCAGAGAAAAAACTATCGACCAGTTAGCCTAACATCTGTCATTGGGAAAATGCTGGAGTCCATTATGAAGGAAGCAGTAGCAGGACATTTGGAAAAGCATAATTCAATCAAGCAGAGTCAGCATAGTTTTATGAAAGGGAAACCATGTTTGGTAAATTTGCTGGAGTTCTTTGAGGATGTAACGAGCAGGGTGGATAAGGGGGAACCAGTGGATGTGATGTATTTGGATTTCCAGAAGGCATTCAATAAGGTACCACATAAAAAGTTACTACACAAGATAAAAGTTCATGGGGTTGGGGGTAATATATTAGCATAGATAGAGGATTGGCTAACAAACAGAAAACAGAGAGTTGGGATAAATGGGTCATTTTCCAGTTGGCAAACAATAACTAGTGAGGTGCCGCAGGGATCGATGCTGAGGCCTCAACTATTTACAATCTATATTAATGACTTGGATGAAGGGACTGAGTGTAATGTAGCCAGGTTTGCTGATGATACAAAGATGGGTGGAAAAGCAAATTGTGAGGAGGACACACAAAATCTGCAAAGGGATATAGACAGGCTAAGTGAGTGGGCAAAAATTTGGCAGATCGAGAATCATGTGGGAAAATGTGAGGTTATCCACTTTGGCAGAAAAATAGAACAGCAAATTTTAGTTTAAATGGAGAAAAATTGCCAAGTGGTGCAGTACAAAGGGACCTGGGGGTTCTTGTGCATGAAACACAAAATGTTAGTATGCAGATACAGCGAGTAATCAGGAAGGCAAATGGAATGTTGGCCTTTATTGCAAGGGCGATAGAGTAGAAAAGCAGAGAAGTCCTGCCACAACTGTACAGGGTATTGGTGAAGCCACACCAGTACTGCATACAGTTTTGGTCTCTTTATTTAAGGAAGGATATACTTGCATTGGAGGCTGTTCAGAGAAGGTTCACTAGGTTGATTCCAGAGATGAGGGGGTTGACTTATGAGGCTAGGTAGAGGAGGTTGGGCCTTTACACATTGTTCAGAAGAATGAGAGGTGATCTTATCGAAACATATAAGATATTGAGGGGGCTCGACAAGGTGGATGCAGAGAGGCTAAAACTAGGGAACATAGTCTCAGAATAAGGGGCCGCCCATTTAAAAATGAAATGAGGAGGAATTTCTTCTCTCAGAAGGTTGTAAATCTATGGAATTTTCTGTTCCAGAGAGCTGGGTCATTGAATATATTTAAAGCGGACATAGACAGATTGTTGAGCGATCAGGGAATAAAGGGTTATGGGAAGCGGGCAGGGAAATGGAGCCGCGTCCATGATCAGATCAGCCATGATCTTATTAAATGGTGGAGCAGGCTTGAGGGGCCAAATGGCCTACTCCTGCTCCTATTTCTTACATTCTTGTGTATGCCCTTGCTGTGTGTAATGTGGTTACTGTGTTTGTTTTCACAATAGTGACTGCATTTTTAAAAAGTCATTAATTGACTGAGAGGCATTATAGGACATACTGAGCATGTGAAAAGCACAATATAAATGCAAGCTCTTTTTACCTTTCCCTTCTCAATCTCTGAAAGCCTTCTCAAACCTTGCCTTTATAATCAAGCTTTCAATCTCCTATTCTAACTCTGCTACCGTGGATCAGCATTTGTTCCATTTTATTGTTCCCTTTATGGAGCACCTGGTGACATACTTTTCATGTTAAAGGTGCTTCTCCGGGTCCGTACTGAGTGTCTACGGACCCGGGAAGGCATTGCAAAAGCCAGTTTTCAGCGCACAATGCGCATGCGCTGATAACCGTTTTTTCCGATCTGTGAAGCTCCAGCTTGACAGATCATCTGCATATCGGGAGAGAGGACATTTGCAAGGGCACAGAAGCCAGTCTTCAGCCAATTTGATTCACTCCACGTGATTTCAAGAGGCGGTTAAGCGCACTGGATACAGCTATAGGCCCCGACCACATCCCGGCTGTCGTGCTGAACACTTGTGCTCCAGAACTAGTCGCGCCTCTAGCCAAGCTGCTCCAGTACAGCTAGAACACTGACACCTACCTGATAATGTTGAAAACTGCCCAGGTATGTCCTGTCCACAAAAAGCAGGACAAATCCAATCCGACCAATTATCATAAGAACATAAGAACATAAGAATTAGGAACAGGAGTAGGCCACCTAGCCCCTCGAACCTGCTCCACCATTCAAAAAGATCTTGGCCGTGGACTCAGCTCCACTTACCCGCCCGCTCCCCATAACCCTTAATTCCCTTATTGGTTAAAAATCTATCTATCTGTGATTTGAATACATTCAATGAGCTAGCCTCAACTGCTTCCTTGGGCAGAGAATTCCACAGATTCACAACCCTCTGGGAGAAGAAATTCCTTCTCAACTCGGTTTTAAATTGGCTCCCCCGTATTTTGAGGCTGTGCCCCCTAGTTCGAGTCTCCCCGACCAGTGGAAACAACCTCTCTGCCTCTATCTTGTCTATCCCTTTCATTATTTTAAATGTTTCAATAAGATCTACTCTCATTTTTCTGAACTCCAACGAGTAAAGACCCAGTCTACTCAATCTATCATCATAAGGTAACCCCGCTCATCTCCGGAATCAGCCTAGTGAATCGTCTCAGTACCCCCTCCAAAGCTAGTATATCCTTCCTTAAGTAAGGTGACCAAAACTGCACGCAGTACTCCAGTTGCGGCCTCACCAATACCCTGTACAGTTGCAGCAGGACCTCCCTGCTTTTGTACTCCATCCCTCTCGCAATGAAGGCCAACATTCCATTCGCCTTCCTGATTACCTGCTGCACCTGCAAACTAACTTTTTGGGATTCATGCACAAGGACCCCCAGGTCCCTCTGCACCGCAGCATGTGATAATTTCTCCCCATTCAAATAATATTCCCTTTTACTGTTTTTATTTCCAAGGTGGATGACCTCGCATTTTCCGACATTGTATTCCATCTGCCAAACCTTAGCCCATTCGCTTAACCTATCTAAATCTCTCTGCAGCCTCTCTGTGTCCTCTACACAACCCGCTTTCCCACTAATCTTTGTGTCATCTGCAAATTTTGTTACAATACACTCTGTCCCCTCTTCCAGGTCATCTATGTATATTGTAAACAGTTGTGGTCCCAGCACCGATCCCTGTGGCACACCGCTAACCACCCAAAAAGGACCCATTTATCCCGTCTCTCTGCTTTCTGTTAGGCAGCCAATTCTCGATCCATGCTAATACATTTCCTCTGACTCCGCATACCTTTATCTTCTGCAGTAACCTTTTGTGTGGCGCCTTATCGAATGCCTTTTGGAAATCTAAATACACCACATCCATCGGTACACCTCTATCCACCATGCTCAAAGAATTCCAGTAAATTAGTTAAACATGATTTCCCCTTCATGAATCCATGTTGCGTCTGCTTGATTGCACTATTCCTATCGAGATGTCCTGCTATTTCTTCCTTAATGATAGCTTCAAACATTTTCCCCACTACAGATGTTAAACTAACCGGCCTATAGATACCTGCCTTTTGTATGCCCTTTTTTTTAAACAGAGGCGTCCCTGTTCGGGCGTTGCTTTTCAATTCACTAAATATAGTCAAAAAGGAGTTAGATGTAGTCCTTACTACTAGGGGGATCAAGGGGTATGGCGAGAAAGCAGGAATGGGGTACTAAAGTTGCATATTCAGCCATGAATTCATTGAATGGTGGTGCAGGCTCGAAGGGCTGAATGGCCTACTCCTGCACCTATTTTCTATATTTTCTATGTTTCTATTAGCTGCTTTCCAATCCGCTGGTACCTCCCCAGAGTCCAGAGAATTTTGTTAGATTATAAAAAATGCATCTACTATAACTTCCGCCATCTTTTTTAATACCCTGTGATGCATTTCATCAGGACCAGAGGACTTGTCTACCTTGAGTCCCATTAGCCTGTCCAGCACTACCTCCCTAGTGACAGTGATTGTCTCAAGGTCCTCCCTTCCCACATTCCCGTGACCAGCAATTTTTGGCATGGTTTTTGTGTCTTCCACTGTGAAGACCGAAGCAAAATAATTGTTTAAGGTCTCAGCCATTTCCACATTTCCCGTTATTAAATCCCCCTTCTCATCTTCCTAGGGACCAACATTTACTTTAGTCACTCTCTTCCGTTTTATATATCAGTAAAAGCTTTTACGATCTGTTTTTATGTTTTGCGCAAGTTTACTTTCGTAATCTATCTTTCCTTTCTTTATTGCTTTCTTAGTCATTCTTTGCTGTCGTTTAAAATTTTCCCAATCTTCTAGTTTCCCACTAACCTTGGCCACCTTATACGCATTGGTTTTTAATTTGATACTCTCCTTTATTTCCTTGGTTATCCACGGCTGGTTATCCCTTCTCTTACCGCCCTTCTTTTTCACTGGAATATATTTTTGTTGAGCATTATGAAAGAGCTCCTTAAAAGTCCTCCACTGTTCCTCAATTGTGCCACCGTTTAGTCTGTGTTCCCAGTCTACTTTAGCCAACTCTGCCCTCATCCCACTGTAGTCCCCTTTGTTTAAGCATAGTACACTCGTTTGAGACACTATTTCCTCACCCTCAATCAGTATTACAAATTCAACCATACTGTGATCACTCATTCCGAGAGGATCTTTTACGAGGAGATCATTTATTATTCCTGACTCATTACACAGGATCAGATCTAAGATAGCTTGCTCCCTTGTAGGTTCTGTAACATACTGTTCTAAGAAACAATCCCGTATGCATTCTATGAATTCCTCCTCCAGGCTACACCGTGCGATTTGATTTGACCAATTGATATGTAGGTTAAAATCCCCCATGATTACTGCCATTCCTTTTTCACATGCCTCCCTTATTCCCTTGATTATTGTCCGCCCCACCATGAAGTTATTATTTGGGAGCCTATAAACTACGCCCACCAGTGACTTTTTGCCCTTACTATCTCTAATCTTCACCCACAATGATTCAACATTTTGTTCATTAGGGCCAATATCATCTCTCACAACTGCCCTGATATCATCCTTTATTAACAGAGCTGCCCCTCCTCCTTTCTCTTTTTGTCTATCCTTCCAAATTGTCAGATACCCCTGTATGTTTAATTCCCAGTCTTGGCCACCCTGCAACCACGTTTCTGTAATGGCCACCAAATCATACCCATTTGTAATGATTTGTGCCGTCAACTCATTTACTTTATTTCGAATGCTGCGTGCGTTTAGGTAGAGTGTTTTAATACGAGTTTTTAAACCATGATTTTTAGTTTTGACCCCTCCTGCAGCCCCTTTATAATCATACATATTGTCTCTTCCTATCACCTTGTGGTTTACCCTTACCCCAGTGCCTCAGTCTACTCTCAATCATGGAAGGTGTCATCGACAATGCTATCAAGCGGCACTTACTCATCAATAACCTGATCACCAATGCTCAGTTTGGGTTCCGCCAGGAACACGCGGCTCTAGAACTTGTTACAGCCTTGGTCCAAACATGAATCAAAGAGCTGAATTCCAGAGATGAGGTGAGAGTGTCTGACCTTGACATCAAGGCAGTTTTTGACTGAGGGTGGTATCAATGAGCCCTAGTAAAATTGAAGTCAATGGGAATCAGGGGGAAAGCTCTCCACTGCTTGGAGTCATACCTAGCACAAAGGAAGATGGTTGTGGGTCTTGGAGGTCAATCATCTCAGCCTCAGGACATTGCTGCAGAAGTTCCTCAGGGCAGTGTCCTTGGCCCAACCATCTTCATCAATGACCCTCACTCCATCATAAGTTCAGACTGTTGTGTATCTGTAAAGCATGCATTCCCATGTTTCTCTGGAAGATCGTTGCAGCCGACTGAATTCCAAATGGGCATCTGTTGTAGATGAACAGTCCCTTGTGCGTGTTGATGCAGGTGAAGCCCTTCAAAGACTCCTCCAGCTCCTGCATCATGTAGGCCGAAGTCAGGCCGAGCTTGGTGAACGTCTTGCCTCCTGCCAGCATCGCAAATAGGTCGTCTGCCTTAGGTTGCGGGTATTGGTCCTGTCGCGAGAAACGATTAATAGTTACTTTATAATTGCCGCAAATCCAGACTGTGCCATCACTTTTGAGTACTGGAACAATCGGGCTGGCCCACTTGCTGAATTCCACTGGGGAGAAGAGGCCCTCGTGTTGCAGCCTGTCCAGCTCGATTTCCACTCTCTCCCTCATCATGTGAGGTACCGCTCGTGCCTTGTGGTGAATGGGTCGTGCCTCTGGGACCAAGTGGATCCACACCTTCGCCCCGGAAAAGTTTCCAATGCCTGGCTCAAAAAGGGAAGGAAATTTGTTAAGAACCTGGGTACATGACGCCTCAGCGACATGTGATAGCGCTCGGATGTCATCCTAGTTCGAGCGGATTTTGCCCAGCCAGCTCCTTCCAAGCAGTGTGGGGCCATCGCCCGGGACAATCCAGAGTGGCAGTTCGTGGACCATGCCCTCGTAGGTGACCTTGACTATGGTGCTGCCCAGGACAGTGATAAGCTCTTTGGTGTACGTTCTCAGTTTCATGTGGATGGGACTCAGGGCTGGTCTGAATGCCTTGTTGCACTACAGTCTCTCAAACATCTTTTTACTCATGATGGATTGGCTCGCGCCAGTGTCCAGTTCCATGGCTACGGGTAAGCCATTCAATTTTACGTTTAGCATTATAGGTGGACATTTCATCAAAAATGTGTGCACCCCGTGTACTTTAGCATCTGCCTCCTCTCCCTGAGGCTCGAAATTGCTTTGATTAACCATGGACCGATCTTCCTTTGCCACGTGATGGTTAGCAGGTTTTGCAGAGCTTGCAGCTCGCTTGCAAACTCGTTGTAGGTGCCCTATTGTTCCACAGCTCTTGCAAACATACCCTTTGAAGCGGCATGAATAGGATGAATGGAAGCCTCCACAACGCCAACAAGGTGTGAATTGCCTTGCATTCATCCTTTGTTGGGGATTCTGAGTCATCTGGATCACCTGAGGCCTGCTGGCAGTTGCAGACTCGTGGGTTCTGCCCTGTACATTTCTGCTCACAAACACAGTTCCAGTTAATTTATGAACATTGCTAGTACTTGTGTGCTGAGAGATTTCTTTGGTGTTATCACTGGTGAACATAAACGCCTGTGCTATCGCAATGGCCTTGCTGAGGGTCGGTGTCTTTACAGTCAAAAGTTTTCATAGGATGGTCTCGTGGTCAATGCCCAGTACAAAAAAAGTCTCTGAGCATTTGCTCCAGGTAGCCATCAAACTCACATTGTCCTGCAAGTCGCCTTAGCTCGACGTCGTAGCTCGCCACTTCCTGACCTTCAGATCGCTGGCACATGGAGAACCGATACCTCGCCATCAGCATGCTCTCCCTCGGGTTAAGATGCTCCCGAACCAGCATTCACAGCTCCTCATACGACTTATCTGTGTGTTTCACCGGAGTCAGAAGATTCTTCATGAGGCTGTAGGTCGGTGCCCCGCAGTCTGTGAGGAGGACCGCTCTCCTTTTCGCAGCGCTTCCTTCTCCGTCCAGCTCGTTGGCTACAAAGTACTGGTCTAGCCGTTCGACATAAGCTTCCCAGTCTTCACCCTCCGAGAACTTCTCCAGGTTGCCAACAGTTTGCTGCATCTTTGCATTGGATTCGTATTCTCGTCGCCCGTTATTGTGTTCCTAACACAGATGAGGCTGCACACAGGGAGGTTAAAGTAACAGTGACCTCAGTCTTTAATAAGACACTCCAGAGTGAGGAACAGACCTTAGGGGCCGGCTTATATACAATGCTCCCAAGGGATGCTGGGATCCCTTGGGACTTCAGGGGATGAGCTCCCTGGTGGCGGAACATGGGAGTGCATGCTTTACAGATACACAACACAGACGTGGGGATGTTCCCTGATGACTGCAGTGTTCAGTTCCATTTGCAACTCCTCGACTAATGAAATAATGCATGCCTGCATGCAGCAAGACCTGGATGACATTCAGGCTTGGGCTGATGAGTGGCAAGTAACATTCACACCACACAAGTGCCAGGCAATGACTATCTCCAGCAAGCAAGATTCTAACCATCAATCCTTCACATTCAATAGCACCACCATCGCTAAATCACCCACCATCAACATCCTGGGGGTCACCATTGACTAGAAACTTAACTGGACCAGCCACATAAATTCTGTGGCTTCAAGAGCAGGTCAGAGGCTGGATGTTCTGCGTCGAGTGTCACATATCCTGACTCCCCAAAGCCTTTCCATCATCTACAAAGCACAAGTCAGGAGTGTGATAGAATACTCTCCACTTGCCTGGATGAGTGCAGCTCCAACAACACTCAAGAAACTCGACACCATCCAGGATAAAGTAGGTCACTTGATTGGCACTCCATCCATCAATTTAAACATTCACTTCCTCCACACTTTGGCAGCAATTCCCAAACCTGCGACCTCTACCACCTAGAAGGACAAGGGCAGCAGGCGCATCGGAACACCATCACCTGCAAGTTCCCCTCCATGTTACATACCATCCTGACTTGGAAATATATCGCTGTTTCTTCATCATTGCTGGGTTAAAATTCTGGAACTCCCTCCCTAACAGCACGTGGGAGTACCTTCACCACAAGAACTGCAACGGTTTAAGAAGGTGGCTCAGAACCACCTTCTCAAGGGCAATTCGGGATGGGCAAAAAATGCTGGCCTTGTCAGCAACACCTACATCCCAGGAATGAATTTTTAAAGCATATGTGATCTTTACCATCCACCTGAACCAGTTGTTGGGACCTCTGTTTAACATCTTCTCCGAAGGGTGGCAATTCTGTTAGTGCTAGACTTGAATGTCAGCCTAGATTATGCCCACGTGTCTTTGAGTAGGGCTTGAACCTATTACCTTCTGCCTGAGAGGCGAGCTTGCTACCAACTGAGCCAAAATGGCATATTTAGTATTTGTCTGCAATTATCAGGCCATATTGCTCTTTTGACCCTGTCAAAAAAGTTCATTTTCTTGGAATGGAATTAAAAACCATTGCAAACAGCTCAAGTGCACAAAAGTGTGGTTTGCAGCAGCAGGCACATCGGAACTCAATGTTATGCACTTAGAAAGACTTGACTTTCTGCCTCCAATCTGGGGTTTGTAATTGACTATTAGAGACCAAAACTTCCCCCTTCTATAAGGTCTCGGGCCGGCTGAAAGCAGCAGCCACGGGTCAGTGCAGAATGGCCGACATTCGCGGCATTGCTCTGATGGGTTTTCCTGGCAGTGATGATACTGCCCCACATCCCCCACTTCCACCATGCTAACCATTTGACTTATACACAAAGATGCTTATTAAACACACACAAGATTCTGCAGGGGAATGACAGGGTAGATGCAGGGAGGATGTTTCCCCCCTGGCTGGGGTATCTAGAACTCCATCATAGGCAGTCCCTCGGAATCGAGGAAGACTTGCTTCCACTCTTAAAATGAGTCCTTAGGTGGCTGACCAGTCCAATACGGGAACCACAGTCCCTGTCACAGGTGGGACAGATAGTCGGTGAGGGAAGGGGTGGGTGGGACTAGTTTGCCGCATGATCTTTCAGCTGCCTGCGCTTGTTTCTGCATGCTCACGGCGATGAGACTCGAGGTCCTCAACGCCCTCCCGGATGCACTTCCTCCACTTAGGGCGGACTGGTCTTTGGCCAGGGACTTCCAGGTGTCGGTGGGGATATTGCACTCTATCAGGGAGGCTTTGAGGGTGTCCTTGAAACGTTTCCTCTGCCCACTCACCTTTGGCTCATTTGCCATGAAGAAGTTCCGAGTAGAGCGCTTGCTTTGGGAATCTCGTGTTGGGCATGCGGACAGTGTGGCCTGCCCAGCGGAGCTGATCAAGTGTGGTCAGTGCTTCGATGTTGGGGATGCTGGCCTGGCCGAAGACGCTAATGTTGATGTGTCTGTCCTCCCAGGGGATTTGTAGGATCCTGCAGTGACATCATTGGTGATATATCTCCAGCGACTTGAGGTGGGTACTGTACAGGGTCCATGTCTCTGAGCCATACAGGAGGGCGGGTATTACTACAGCCCTGTAGACCATGAGCTTGGTGGTAGATTTGAGGGCCAGGTCTTCAAACAGTCTTTTCCTCAGACAGCCGAAGGCTGCACTGCAGTCTCTGTCACAGGTGGGACAGGTAGTCTTTGAGGGTAAGGGAGGGTGGGACGCTCTTTTCGCTGCCTGCGCTTGATTTCTGCATACTCTTGCGGAGACATCTTTGGTGGTATTTCTCCAGCGATTTGAGGTGTCTACTGTACATGGGGGATGGGAATAATGTTCAAGGAAGGGAGCTTGATCAGTCAGTCAGCAGTATAACTCCTCCTGCCATGCTAACCGTTTGACTTCTACACTAGGCAGCTTACTAAACATACAAGATTCTGAGGGGGATTGACAGGGTAGATGCTGAGAGGATGTTTCCCCTGGCTGAGGAGTCTAGAACCAGTGGTCACAGTCTACATTATACATTAATATACATGAATGATTTAGACGAAGGAATTGAATGTAATATCTCCAATTTTGCAGATGACATTAAGCTGGGTGGCAGGGCGAGCTGTGAGGAGGATGCTAAGAAGCTGCAGGGGGATTTGGACAGGTTAGGTGAATGGGCAAATGCATGGCAGATGCAGTATAATGTGGATAAATGTGAGGTTATCAACTTTTGTGGCAAAAACCAGGAAGGCAGAATATTATCTGAATGCTGACAGATTAGTAAAAGGGGAGGTGCAACGAGACCTGGGTGTCATGGCATATCAGTCACTGAAGGTAGGCATGCAGGTACAGCAGGCAGTAAAGAAGGCAAATGGCATGCTGGCCTTCATAGCGAGAGGATTTGCGTATAGGAGCAGGGAGGTCTTACAGTTGTACAGGGCCTTGGTGAGACTACACCTTGAATATTGTGTGCAGTTTTGATCTCCTAATCTGAGGAAGGACGTGCTTGCTATTGAGGGAGTGCAGCGAAGGTTCACCAGATTAATTCCCGGGATGGCAAGATTGATATATGAAGAAAGACTGGATTGACTAGGCTTATATTCACTGGAATTTAGAAGAATGAGAGGAATCTCTTAAAAACATATCAAATTCTGACGGGATTGGACAGGTTAGATGCAGGGAGAATGTTCCCGATGTTGGGAAAGTCCAGAACCAGGGGTCACAGTCTAAGGATAAGGGGTAAGCCATTTAGGATCGAGATGAGGAGAAACGTTTTCACCCAGAGTGTTAAACCGGTGGAATTCTCTACCACAGAAAATTGTTGAGGCCAGTTCATTGGATATATTCAAGAGGGAGTTAAATGTGGCCCTTACGGCTAAGGGGATCAGGGGTATGGAGAGAAGGCAGGAGTGATGTACTGACATTGCATGATCAGCCATGATCATATTGAATGGTGGTGTAGGCTCAAAGGGCCAAATGGCCTGCTCCTGCACCTATTTTCTATGTTTCTATGTTTCTACCTCCACATTAACGACATCATCAGATCGCGCACCACCTTGGACCCACCCCGGAAGCCAAATTCAGCTTAAATCATCTTCCAGCTGCCTATCAATGTCAATGACAGGCTTTTGGGTTGGTACACACTGCTTGGTCAAGATCGCCAGCGGCATTTAAAGAGTGTTGTGTCTAGCACCATTTTTGTCGTGGAGTTATTTTTCGGACTTTTTCAACCATTGTGAGTAGACTTGTTGATAGTGGGATTGAGTTAAAGTGGCCCAGGCTCTTCATACTATTCATACTCTACAACAGAGAGCCGTGATTGCGGAGGATAACTAAATGGGCTGTTCTGGCAGTGGAATGCCTCTTGCACATTGTGCGCGGCAGTGAGGCACGCAGGAAAAGGCAGCGCCGGTTCCAACGGCTGCAGAGGCAGCGGGCAAGGGAAGCAACATACATGGCTGAGGAACATGCAGAAGGCCATGGAGATGGCGACAGAGCTGAATCCAGAGAGGTGCAACAGGAAGGACCTCAGGAAGGGTCTGCCGTCAGTAGGAGGGTCAGGTGCGCAGACCCCCAGCACAACATAGTGGGCAAAATGGATAGGAAGCAGCATTCTCAGAGGCAGATGCTTGCCAGCAGCAGGCTGCAGAAGGTGAGGACCAACAAGAGCAGGAGGGAGAAGGCAAAGAGACAGCTGTCAGAGGAAGACACCTATATAGACATGGTGGCAGAAGGCCCTATCGTCAAAGGGTCTACAGACAGCAGTTCTCATACATGGACCTGACGGATGACCAGTGTCTCTGGAGACTGCGATTCCACAAGGCCATAGTTAACAAGCTGTACAAGCTCCTGCAGCAAGACCTGCAGCCAGATCTGCAGCCTCAAACAAGGTTGGGGACAGCTCTGACCATCACATCAAAGGTCACCATCGCCCTCAATTTCTATGGGACTGGATCTTTTCAAGCTGCAACAGAAGACATCTCAAACATCTCACAATTTGCCATGCATAGCTCCATCTGTCAGATGACAGATGCTGTGACAGAAGAAGAGGAGGGACTACATATCCTTCCCTATGAGCAGGGAGAAGCAATTGGAGCAGCAGACTGGGTTAGAAAGAAACATAGAAATTTAAAGCGCAGAAGAGTCCATTTTGGCCCATCATGTCCGCGCCAGCCGACAAAGCGCCACACGGTCCTTGGTCAGCAGCCCTAAAGGTTACATATAAACCTATGAACAATGACAGAAAGGCAAAGAGCATCCAGCCCAACCAGTCCGCCTCAACAACTGTGACACCCCTTATACTGGAACATTCTACACTCCACCCCAGCCGGAGCCACGTGATCTCCTGGGAGAGGCAAAAACCAGATAAAAACCCAGGCCAATTTAGAGAGAAAAAGTCTGGGAACATTCCTCTCTGACCCATCCAGGCGATCGAAACTAGTCCAGGAGATCACCCTGGCCGTATTCGATACCCTGCAGTACTTACCATTATCTCTGCACCGTCCAACAAAAGTTCATCCAGTCCAATCTCAATTACCAGCTCTAGGTCTGTAACCCTGTAGGTTACGGCACTTTAAGTGCCCATCCAAACATCTCTTAAAAGTGGTGAGGGTTTCTGCATCCACCACTCTTCCAAGCAGCGAGTTCCAGATCCCCACAACCCTCTGCGTAAAGAAGCCCCCCCCCCTCAAATCCCCTCTAAACCTTCCACCAACCAACTTAAAACAATGCCCCCTCATAATAGACCCCTCCACCAATGGAAATAGGCCCTTACTATCCACTATGTCCAGGCCCCTCAACATTTTGTACACCTCAATAAGGTCTCCTCTCAACCTCCACTGTTCCAAAGAGAACAAACCTAGCCTATCCAATCTGTCCTCATAACTAAGATCCTCCATTCCAGGCAGCATCCTAGTAAATCTTCTCTGCACCCTCTCTAGTGCAATCACGTCCTTCCTATAATACGGTGACCAGAACTGCACGCAGTACTCCAGCTGTGGCCTAATCAAAGTATTATACAATATAAGATAACCTACCTGCTCTTATATTCTATGCCTCGGCCAATAAAGGCAAGCATTCCATATGCCTTCTTAACCACCTTATCCACCTGGCCAGCTACTTTCAGGGATCTGTGGACAAGCACTCCAAGGTCCCTTTGTTCATCTATGTTGTGTATGGAGAAAGAGTCAGACTGAATACTGTGAGCTCAAACTAAAGTGTGCCCTTAGTCTTTTATTGCGGGTCTCCAGTGTGCCTCTCCAATCTGTGAAGCCCTCTTAAATACCTGTGCTCCCAAGGGATTATGGGATCCCTTGGGACTCCGGGGAATGAGCCCTCTGGTGGCTGTACAGAGTAAATACAAGTCCACATATATAACAACATTCCCCCCAAAGTCAATAGTGTAACTATTTACAATGTGAGTCGATCTGGGGCCCTACTTGCCCTGGTTGATCGTCTCGGTGTGAAAGCTGGTGTTGTTGAATCATTTGTTGGGCCCTCACTGGGCTGCTGTGCAGCTGGCCTTGCTGGGCTGCCTGGTGTGGTGGGTCCTGCTGGGCTGCTGTGGATGATGGGTTCTGTTTCGTGGTCAACTGTGGTGTCGGTTGCCAGTGGTGTATATGTTGGGGGGGTCAAAGAAGGTAGGGTCCAAGGTAGATTGCTCAGGATAGTCCGTGAATCTGAGTTTGATTTAGTCCAAGTGTTTCCGGTGAATGAGTCCATTTGAAAGTTTGACCTGAAACACCCTGCTTCCCTCTTTCGTCACGACAGTGCCGGGAAACCACTTGGGACCTTGTCCATAATTCAATACAAATACAGGATCATTGATTTCAATCTCGCGTGACACATTTGTGCTATCATGGTATGCATTTTCTCGAAGCCGCCTGCTCTCTACCAGTTCAGGTAGATCAGGGTGAATTAACGAAAGCCTTGTCTTAATTGCTCTTTTCATGAGCAGTTCAGCAGGTGGGATCCCAGTGAGCAAGTGGGGTCTCGTGCGGTAGCTAAGCAGGACTCGGGATAGGCGAGTCTGCAGTAAGCCTTCAGTTACCCTCTTCAAGCCTTGCTTGATGGTTTGCACTGCTTTCTCTGCCTAACCATTGGACGCTGGTTTAAACGGGGCAGATGTGACATGTTTGATCCCGTTACGGGTCATGAATTCTTCGAACTCAGCACTGGTAAAACATGGCCCGTTGTCGCTCACCAGGACATTGGATAAGCCATGTGTGACAAACATGGCCCGTAGGCTTTCAGTGGTGGCAGCGGACGTGCTAGCCGACATTATCTCACATTCAATCCTCTTGGGGTACGCGTCTACAACCATATATTACCCAAGAATGGGCCTGCATAGTCAACGTGTACCCTAGACCACGGTTTGGAGGGCCAAGACCATAAAATTAACAGCGCCTCACTGGGTACATTGCTTAACTGTGAGCATGTATTTCATCTGTGAATACAGGACTCTAAGTCCGCATCGATACCGGGCCACCACATGTGGGATCTGGCTATCGCTTTCATCATTATGATGCCTGGGTGGGTACTGTGGAGGTCATTGATGAAGGTGTCTCTGCCCTTCTTGAGGACCACGACTGGATTACCCCACAAAAGGCAGTCTGCCTGTATAGACATTTCATCTTTGCGCCGCTGGAACCGCTTTATCTCTTCCTACATTTCCACTGGGACACTGGACCAGCTCCTATGAAGCCCACAGCTTTTGATTAGAGATAATAAGGGGTTCTGGCTTGTCCAGGTTTTGATCTGCTGGGCAGTAACGGGTGACTGCTTACTCTCAAATGCTTCCATAACCATGGCTAGATCTGCGGGCTGCACCATTGAGGTGCAACCCGTATGGTTTGTACAGGTCCCATCTCCCCCAGAAGCGGTCCCAATGCCTCAAGAATTTAAAGTCCTCCCTCCTACACCAACTCTCTAGCCATGCATTCATCCTCTCTATCCTTCTATTCTTGTATTCATTAGCACGTGGCACCGGGAGTAACCCGGAGATTACTACCTTTGAGGTCCTACCCTTTAATTTCTTTCCGAGCTCTCTTAATTCTGCCTGTAGGACATCATCCCTCTTTTTACATATGTCGCTGGTCCCAATATGGACCACGACCTCTAGCTGTTTACCGTTCCCCTCCCCGCCCCCCGCAGAATGCCCTGCGTCAGCGGCAGTCAGGAGCAGCATCGAGGAGGTGCGTGGAGAGGTCTATAAAAGGCACAGCAGGGAGTCCGGGGCCCAGCGTCAGCGGCAGTCGGGAGCAGCATCGAGGAGATCCATTGGAGAGGCCTATAAAAGGCACAGCAGGGAGTCCGGGGCCCAGCGTCAGCGGCAGTCGGGAGCAGCATCGAGGAGGTGCATGGAGAGGCCTATAAAAGGCACAGCAGGGAGTCCGGGGCCCAGCGTCGGCGGCAGTCGGGAGCAGCATCGAGGAGGTTTGTGGAGAGGCCTATAAAAGGCGTACTTGTGCAGCTACAGGGAGAAGGCAAAAAAGAAGTAGAAAGAAACAGAAAGGTGACGTCACAGCCAAGGGGGTAAGTGATTGGCTGGTGATTGGTGAGTAGTTTTTCTTTTTTCTCTGCTATAACAGTAAGTAACTTGTTAACATTGTTGTTGCCAATTTAAATGTATCTAAGGGTTAAGCCATGGCAGGAGAGCTCGGTCACATGATATGCTCCTCCTGTACCATGTGGGAACTCAGGGACACTTCCGGTGTCCCTGACGACTAGGTGTGCGGGAAGTGTGTCCGCCTCCAGCTCCTGACGATCCGCGTTGCGGAATTGGAGCTGAGGGTGGATTCTCTCTGGAGCATCCACGATGCTGAGAATGATGAGAGTAGCACGTGTAGTGAGCTGGTCTTACCACAGGTGAAGGGTCCACAGCCAGCTAGGGAATGGAAGACCAGCAGGAAGAGCAGTGCAAGGAAGGTAGTGCAGGGGTCCCCTGTGGTCATCCCCCTGCAAAACAGATACACCGTTTTGAGTACTGTTGAGGGGGATGACTCATCAGGGGAGGGCAGCAGCAGCCAAGTTCATGGCACCGTGGCTGGCTCTGCTGCACAGGAGGGCAGGAAAAAGAGTGGGAGAGCGATAGTGATAGGGGATTCGATTTTAAGGAGAATAGATAGGCATTTCTGCGGCCGCAACCGAGACTCCAGGATGGTATGTTGCCTCCCTGGTGCAAGGGTCAAGGATGTCTCGGAGGTGGTGCAGGACATTCTAAAAAGGGAGGGAGAACAGCCAGTTGTCGTGGTGCACATTGGTACCAACAACATAGGTAAAAAAAAGGGATGAGGTCCTACGAAACGAATTTAAGGAGCTAGGAGCTAAATTAAAAAGTAGGACCTCAAAAGTAGTAATCTCGGGATTGCTATCAGTGCCACGTGCTAGTCAGAGTAGGAATCGCAGGATAGCGTAGATGAATACGTGGCTTGAGCAGTGGTGCAGAAGGGAGGAATTCAAATTCCTGGGGCATTGGAACCGGTTCTGGGGGAGGTGGGAGCAGTACAAACCGGACGGTCTGCACCTGGGCAGGACCGGAACCAATGTCCTAGGGGGAGTGTTTGCGAGTGCTGTTGGGGAGGAGTTAAACTAATATGGCCGGGGGATGGGAGCCAATGCAGGGAGACAGAGGAAAACAAAAAGGAGACAAAAGCAAAGGACAGAAATGAGATGAGTAAAAGTGGAGGGCAGAGAAACCCAAGACAAAAAACAAAAACACCACTGAATATAAAGGGGCTGCAGGAGGGGTCAAAACTAAAAATAATGGTTTAAAACTAGGATTAAAACACTTTACCTAAATGCACGCAGCATTCGAAATAAAGTAAATGAGCTGACGGCATAAATCATTACAAATGAGTATGATTTGGTGGCCATTACAGAAACATGGTTGCAAGGTGGCCAAAACTGGGAATTAAACATACAGGGGTATCTGACGATTCGGAAAGATAGACAAGAAGGGAAAGGAGGTGGGGTTGCTCTGTTAATAAAGGATGCTATCAGGGCAGTTGTGAGAGACGATATTGGCTCTAATGAACAAAATGTTGAATCATTGTGGGTGGAGATTAGAGATAGTAAGGGGAAAAAGTCACTGGTGGGCGTAGTTTATAGGCCCCCAAATAATAACTTCACGGTGGGGCGGGCAATAATCAAGGGATTAATGGAGGCATGTGAAAAATGAACGGCAGTAATCATGGGGGATTTTAACCTACATATCGATTGGTCAACTCAAATCGCACGGGGTAGCCTGGAGGAGGAATTCATAGAATGCATATGGGATTGTTTCTTAGAACAGTATGTTACAGAACCTACAAGGGAGCAAGCTATCTTAGATCTGATCCTGTGTAATGAGACAGGAAAAATAAACGATCTCTAGTAAAAGATCCTCTCGGAATGAGTGATCACAGTATGGTTGAATTTGTAATACAGATTGAGGGTGAGGAAGTTGTGTCAGAAACGAGCATACTATGCTTAAACAAAGGGGACTACAGTGGGATGAGGGCAGAGTTGGCTAGAGTAGACTGGAAACACAGTCTACTCAGGTGGCACAATTGAGGAACAGTGGAGGACTTTTAAGGAGCTCTTTCATAGTGCGCAACAAAAATATATTCCAGTGAAAAAGAAGGGTGGTAAGAGAAGGGATAACCAGCTGTGGATAACCAAGGAAATAAAGGAGAGTATCAAATCAAAGACCAATGCATATAAGGTGGCCAAGGTTAGTGGGAAACTAGAAGATTGGGAAAATTTTAAACAACAGCAAAGAATGACTAAAAAAGCAATAAAGAAAGGAAAGATAGATTACGAAGGTAAACTTGCGCAAAACATAAAAACAGATAGTAAAAGCTTTTACAGATATATAAAACGGAAAAGAGTGACTAAAGTAAATGTTGATCCCTCAGAAGATGAGAAGGGGGATTTAATAATGGGAAATGTGGAAATGGCTGAGACTTTAAACAATTATTTTGCTTCGGTCTTCACAGTGGAAGACACAAAAACCATGCCAAAAATTGCTGGTCACAGGAATGTTGGAAGGGAGGACCTTGAGACAATCACTATCACTAGGGGTTAGTGCTGGACAGGTTAATGGGACTCAAGGTAGACAAGTCCCCTGGTCCTGATGAAATGCATCCCAGGGTATTAAAAAAGATGGCGGAAGTTATAGCAGATACATTCGTTATAATCTACCAAAATTCTCTGGACTCTGGGGAGGTACCAGCGAATTGAAAAGCAGCTAATGTAACGCCTCTGTTTAAAAAAGGGGGCAGACAAAAGGCAGGTAACTATAGGCCGGTTAGTTTAACATCTGTAGTGGGGAAAATGCTTGAAGCTATCATTAAGGAAGAAATAGCAGGACATCTAGATAGGAATAGTGCAATCAAGCAGATGCAGCATGGATTCATGAAGAGGAAATCATGTTGAACTAATTTACTGGAATTCTTTGAGGATATAACGAGCATGGTGGATAGAGGTGTACCGATGGATGTGGTGTATTTAGATTTCCAAAAGGCATTCGATAAGGTGCCACACAAAAGGTTACTGCAGAAGATAGAGGTACGCGGAGTCAGAGGAAATGTATTAGCATGGATAGAGAATTGGCTGGCGAACAGAAAGCAGAGAGTCGGGATAAATGGGTCCTTTTCGGGTTGGAAATTGGTGGTTAGTGGTGTGCTACAGGGATCGGTGCTGGGATCACAACTGTTTACAATATACATAGATGACCTGGAAGAGGGGACAGAGTGTAGTGTAACAAAATTTGCAGATGACACTAAGATTAGTGGGAAAGCGGGTTGTGTAGAGGACACAGAGAGGCTGCAAAGAGATTTAGATAGGTTAAGCGAATGGGCTAAGGTTTGGAAGATGGAATACAATGTCGGAAAGTGTGAGGTCATCCACCTTGGGAAAAAAAACAGTAAAAGGGAATATTATTTGAATGGGGAGAAATTACAACATGCTGAGGTGCAGAGGGACCTGGGAGTCCTTGTGCATGAAACTCAAAAAGTTAGTTTGCAGGTGCAGCAGGTAATCAGGAAGCCGAATGGAATGTTGGCCTTCATTGCGAGAGGGATGGAGTACAAAAGCAGGGGGGTCCTGCTGCAACTGTATAGGGTATTGGTGAGGCCGCACCTGGAGTACTGCGTGCAGTTTTGGTCACCTTACTTAAGGAAGGATATATAATGGCTTTGGAGGGGGTACAGAGACGATTCACTAGGCTGATTTCGGAGATGAGGGATAGATTGAGTAGACTGGGTCTTTACGCGTTGGAGTTCAGAAGGATGAGGGGTGATCTTATAGAAACATTTAAAATAATGAAAGGGATAGACAAGATAGAGGCGGAGAGGTTGTTTCCACTGGTCGGGGAGACTAGAACTAGGGGGCACAGCCTCAAAATACGGGGGAGCCAATTTAAAACCGAGTTGAGAAGGAATTTCTTCTCCCAGAGGGTTGTGAATCTGTGGAATTCTCTGCCCAAGGAAGCAGTTGAGGCTGGCTCATTGAATGTATTCAAATCACAGATAGACAGATTTTTAACCAATAATGGAATTAAGGGTTACGGGGAGCGGGCGGGTAAGTGGAGCTGAGTCCACGGCCAGATCAGCCATGATCTTATTGAATGGCGGAGCAGGCTCGAGGGGTTAGATGGCCTACTCCTGTTCCTAATTCTTATGTTCTTATGTTATGTTCTTATGTCCACTCTGTGACATCCTTGACCCTGGCACCAGGAAGCACCAAACCATTCGTGACTACGTCTACAGCCGCAGAAACACCTGTCTGTTCCCCTAACTATAGAATCCCCTATCACTAGAGCTCTTTTATTCTTCGTACCTCCCCCCTGTGCAGTGGTGCCTTAGAATTGGCTCTGGCTGCACTCCCCAGTGATTATCGGTTTGAAAGCGAGATGGACTCATGGGGGGACTCTGGCACTACTTGCCTAGCATTCTTACTCCATCTGGTGGTCACCCACTTCCCCTCTGCCTGCACGCTGTTAAGCTGTGGGGTGACCACCTTCTGAAACAGCCTCGCGGATGCACCATATTGACTCCAGCCAGCGCTCAAGCTCTGAAACGCAGAGCTTGAGTAGTTGAAGCTGGAGACACCTCCTGCACACATGGTTGTCTAGGCCGCACAAAGCATCCAGGACTCCCTATTCATCATTTTCTGCTGCATGCTTCGCAACCTGCCAATTATGAGGACACAAGGCAGCATTACCACCTGAGGAGGAGGACCAGGAGGAGGAGGTGCAGGAGCACGATGCGCAGGAGGAGGAGGAGAAGGCACAGGAGGAGGACGAGGATGTGGCTCGCCAGCCATGCAGGAGGCGGCCTCGCCATCCAGACCCTGCAAGGGAAGTGCAGAATCATCTGATTGCTGATCCTTTCCGCTGAGTTCATGCGTACTTCAGCTGTCACCTGTTCATCTCAATAGGCAAACCAATGAGCACTTTCACACAGAATTTCCCACAATGAAATGAGAGAACTGCATGGATATTGAAACCCAAAATAAAGATTTATTGCACAAGAAATAATGGTGCACATATATATTATCAACTCTCACCCTTGCGCATTCCTTACAATCCCTCTTAAGCATACCTATTCTGGAACTACGCCGCAGTGTCTCCCCTGTGGCTGCATCATGGCTCTGGGAAGGCTACTGTGTTTCAAGTGTGGAAGCTACAGACCAGCTCTGGCCCTGGAAGGGCTGACTGCAGACTGGACTGCATCCTCCTCAGCATCTTCAGTCGGAATTGGCTGGGGCGAAGCCATGCTTGGCAGCAATGGCGACGTGGCAGGTCTCAGCTCAGGACTGCTGTGATCCTGAGAGAGCACATCAGGATCCTGGTCCAAGGAGCCTGCGCCACCTCCCAGGGCAGCACTTTACCATCACCAACTATCTGCTGGAACACAGGTCGATGGGATGACGCGACACCAGAAGGTCCCCCGTGGACCGCGGTGGACCCAGCCGTGATGGCTGCAGTCAGATCTCACGTGGCATCCAGCTGAGACTACATGAGAACAGACACAATTTCGATGCCACCAGAGACGACAGCAGTAAGACGCTCCATGGCCTGTTGCTCAGAGTGCATGAGAGCATTCTGAGCTTCAAGGCCAGTGACCATCCTCTCCAATACAGCACTGAGACGTTGGTTCCCTTCTGTCTGTGCTGTAATAGCAGTTGCCACATCGCCCACAACACGCCTCATCACAGCTGGATCTGCACGGTCATTCTGGAAGTCCACCATCATCTGCACACTGGCAATGCTGGGCTCCATGATGTGCGCAGAGCTGTCCACAATGCGGGAGGCAGACTCCTCCATGCTCCTGACCACTTGCAACAGGCTCTCGGGCACCCTTGCCATTGCGCCCACCATCTACAAATGCATGGCCTCCACCCTTGTTACAAAAGCCGCCACATCGAGGGGTTCATCTGAGTCCTCTGCAGCAGAACTCGTGTGCGAACTCGTCCACCAGAGGCATGGCACCCAAAGTTCCCTTTGCCCTTGACCATGCTGCAGCCCGCTAGGCCCTGGTGCATCACCCAGTGCAGACCCTTCTGCTAAATCTAACTGACTCGACCGCGTATTCCCAGTATCTGAGCTGACACATGCGAGTGTAGGAAGCAGTGACGCACTGCTGGCAGCAGTGTTCCCCTCTACATTGCCCTTGTTATGTATTTAACCCCTTGTAACCTGTATTACACTACCACCAGAGGGCCTACCTGGGATCCCTTGGGACTCAAACGGCACAGTATATCAGCGGCCCACCCATGCAGTACCTGCACTCTGGAGTCTCAATAAAGGAGCTAAGGTCACACTTGCTCATTGTACACAGTACTCAGTTTCATCCTTTATTGTGAGCTTATCAATTGGTGATGAGGTAACGAATAACCACACGAAAATGCAAAGTACAGTTGGTATCCTGGAGAAGTTCTCAGAAGGGGACGATTGTGAGGCCTTCGTGGAGAGACTCGAGCAATACTTTGTGGCCAACGAGCTGAAAGGTGATAAGAACGCTGCCAAACGAAGGGTGACCCTCCTTACCATTGGTGGGGCAACAACCATGGCCTCATGAAGAATCTTCTAGCTCCAGCGAAACCAACAACCAAATCCTATGAAAAATTGTGTACGCTGGTCCGGGAACATCTAAATCCAAAGGAAAGTATATTGATCGCGAGGTATCGGTTCTACACGTGTCAACCGTCAGAGGACCAGGAAGTGGCGAGCTATGTCGCCGAACTAAGGCGCCTTGCATTATGAATTTGAGGGATTCCTAGAACAAATGCTGAGAGATTTTTTTGTACTGGGCATTGGCCATGAGGCAATCTTTCGCAAACTGTTAACCGTTGAAAATCCGAATCTAAGTAAAGCCATAACGATATCCAGGCATTTATGTCCACCAGCGACAACACCAAACAGATTTTGCAGAGCAAAGAAGTTTCGGCCAGTACTGTGCACAAAGTAACGCGTTTTCCAGCAGGAATGTACATGGCAGAATGTACATGCCGGCTGCTGCTGCCCGACCTCAGATGACTCAGAATCCGCCATCAATCGTTAATGCGAGGAAGTTAATACCTTGTTGGCATGTGGAGGTGATCATCGGCCCCATCAATGCCGCTTCCAGCACTATGGCCCCAAGTTTCCACATGATTTGCTCCTGATTTTTAGGAGCAACTGGTGGAGAACGGAGTATCTTAGAAATCGGAATTCTCCACATTTAAGTTTTCTGCAGTTCTAGTCAGGTAGAACAGTTTCACTTTTGAACAGAATTTTTTTTTCAAAAGAGGGCGTGTCCGGCCACTGACGCCTGATTTGAAAGTTTCCACAGTGAAAACGTACTCCAAACTAACTTAGAATGGAGCAAGTGAAGATTTTTGTAGGCTTGAAAAAACCTTGTCTACACATTAAAAAATCAGGCGCAGGTTACAAATTAGGCGTCCGGAACGAGGTGGGGGGGGGGAGAGGGGGGGAAGGGAAGTCATTACATTCTACAATAAATCCTTAGTTATACTTATACAAATATTATACAAATAAATCCAACCTGAATAAACATTTATAAGCAAAGAAAAGATTAAATAAACCATCTTCCTACCTGTGTGAAAGTGCTTCCGGCAGGCCTTTCAGGCAGCGGTTTCCCGACGGCAGTGGGGGGGGGAGGCAGTGAGAAGGCTGCAGGAAGCCTCAGAAATTGAGGCAGCCATTCCCGACGGGCCCGACCGACGGCAGTGGAGGGGGGGAGGCAGTGAGAAGGCTGCAGGAAGCCTCAGAAGTTGAGGCAGCCGTTCCCGACGGCAGGGGGGGGGAGGCAGTGAGAAGGCTGCAGGAAGCCTCAGAAGTTGAGGCAGCCATTCCACTATGGCAGTGGGGGGGGAGGCAGTGAGAAGGCTGCAGGAAGCCTCAGAAGTTGAGGCAGCCGTTCCCGACGGGCCTGACCGACGACAGGGGGAGAAAGCTGCAGGAAGCCTCAGTGCTGATCATGGAAGGGCAATGTGGTTTTATTTAAAAAATGTTAAAAATTGAACAGCTACAAAGAATTTGAATAGTCTCAAACAAGTGCATGTGTCCCGTTTATCACAGTCTATCTTTAATTATAGAATGCACTCCTTCACCCTCACACACAGAAATATCAAGAAAATTAAAAGACAAGCCTTTGCAAGGGTTCAATAAACAAATTTTCACTTTTTCTGCAGCATTTTTTAAAATGGCCGAGTGCCAATGTTTTCTTCACACTGCGCGTGCGCGAACGCTCCAACGCACACGCGCAGGGTTGCCGGCACGAAAAAAACTCATTTAAATGGTACCCGCCCCCTCCTACTTACAAAATCGGTGCGAGTGGTAGGCTCCGCCCCCTGGGCACCGCGCCAAGCAGACATCGAGCTGCAAAGCGCTCGAGAACAGCGCGTTTTTTTTCAGGCGCCGTTTTCGGCGCGAAAAACGGGCGCCCAGCTCGGAGGGGCACCTGTTTTGCCGCGTGTGGAAACTTGGGGTCTATGTATGCAACGGTTGCAGAACAATGGGACACCTCCAGCGCATGTGCAGGCAAGCTGCAAACCCTGCAAACCATCACGTTGCAGAGGAAGATTGATCCACTGTGGATCAGACTGAATTGGAGACTCGAACCGAAGAGGCAGAAATGTACAGGCTACACATATTCACCACGAAATGTCCACCAATAATGTTGAAAGTTGAACTAAACGGAATTCCAGTATCTATGGAACTGGACATGGGTGCGAGTCAGTCCATAATGAGTAAAAAGGCCTTTGATAGGCTGTGGTGCAACAAGGCACACAGGCCCAAGCTCAGCCCCATTCACACCAAACTAAGGACTGACAGCAAGGAACTAATCCCTGTAATAGGCAGTGCAGAAGTCAAAGTCTCCTATGGTGGAGCAGTACACGAACTCCCTCTGTGGATTGTGCCAGGGGATGGCCCCACATTGTTTGGCAGAAACTGGCTGGGAAAAATCCACTGGAACTGGGACGACATCCGAGTGCTCTCGTCCGTCGACGACGTCTCATGTGCCCAGGTTCTGAGCAAGTTCCCATCGTTGCTCGAGCCAGGCATTGGCAGTTTCTCGGGGGCGAAAGTGCAGATCCATTTGGTTCCCGGTAAGCGACCCATCCACCACAAGGCACGGGCGGTACCATATATGATGCACGAGAAAGTGGAAATTGTCAGAATTTATGGGGATTATAAAGTAACGATTAAACGTTTTTCGCTACAGGACCAGTACCCGCTACGCAAGGCAGATGATCTATTTGCGACCCTGGCTGGAGGGAAGACGTTCACCAAGCAGGACCTAACCTCGGCCTACATGACATAGGACCTTGAAGAGTCTTCGAAAGGCCTCACCTGCATCAACACGCACAGAGGTCTGTTCATCTATAACAGATGTCCGTTTGGGATTCGATTGGCCGCGGCAATCTTCCAACGGAACATGGAGAGCCTGCTAAAGTCGGTGCCTCGCACTGTGGTTTTCCATTATGACATACTGGTTACAGGTCAGCACACCATCGAACACTTGCAGAATCTGGAATAGGTTCTTAGTCGGTTGGATCACGTGGGGTTCAGGTTGAAACGCTCGAATTGTGTTTTCCTGGCGCAGGAGGTCGAGTTCTTGGGAAGAAGAATCGCAGCAGACGGCATCAAACCCACCGACGCCAAGACGGAGGCCATCAAGAACGCGCCAAGACCACAGAACATGATGGAGCTGCGGTCGTTCCTGGGACTCCTTAACTATTTTGATAATTTCCTACCTGGGTTAAGCACCCTGCTAGAACCCCTACATGTGCTACTGCGCAAGGGAGACAACTGGATATGGGGGAATTCACAAGAGGCTGCCTTTAAGAAAGCCAGAAATCTGTTGTGTTCAAACAAACTGCTTGCCTTGTATAACCCTTGTAAAC
Source organism: Pristiophorus japonicus (assembly GCF_044704955.1). Lineage (NCBI taxonomy): Eukaryota > Metazoa > Chordata > Chondrichthyes > Pristiophoridae > Pristiophorus > Pristiophorus japonicus. The sequence continues at coordinate 149,332,387 of NC_091978.1, forward strand.
GATTAGTGCTAGCTAGCGATGCCTTGTCATACGGGGTCAGGTGTATGTTATAACAGGCTAACGAATTGGGAATTTTGCAACCAGTCACTTATGCGTCCAGGAGTTTGTCCAAGGCCTACAGCATGATTGAAAAAGAGGCCCTGACGTGCGTTTACGGGGTAAAAAAAATGCACCAGTACTTATCTGGTCTCAAATTTGAGCATGAAACTGACCACAAGCCGTTCATATCACTGTTCTCTGAGAGCATAGGGATTAACACCAATGCCTCTGCCCACATCCAAAGATGGGCACTCACGCTGTTGGCATACAACTATGTAATCCGCTACAGACCTGGCACTGAGAACTGCGCAGATGCTCTCAGTCGGCTGCCATTGCCCACCACCGAGGTGAAAATGGCACAGCCAGCGGACTTGCTCATGGTAATGGATGCATTCGAGAACGAGAATCCCTGTCACAGCCCATCAGATCAGGACCTGGACCAGCCAGGATCCTTTACTGTCCTTGGTAAAAAAAACTGTGGCCTCCATGGGAGTTGGTCCAGCGTCCCAGCGGAGATTCAGGAGGCGATTAAGCAGTTTCACATGCGAAATGACGAAATGTCCCTGCAGGCGGAATGTCTGTTTGGGGCAATTGCGTGGCCTTGCCAAAGAAAGGCAGAGATACGTTCAGTTGTGAACTGCAGAGCACCCACCCAGGCATTGTAATGATGAAAGCCCTAGCCAGATCCCATGCATGGTGACCCGGCATCGACTGAAATTTAGAGTCATGCGTGCGTCAGTGCAACACTTGCTCTCAGCTGAGCAATGCACCCAGAGAGGCACCGCTAAGTTTGTGGTCGTGGCCCTCCAAACCGTGGTCGAGGATCCACGTGGACTATGCGGGCCCATTTCTAGGTAAAATGTTTTTGGTTGTCGTGGATGCTTACTCAAAATGGATTGAATGGACGATAATGTCAGTAAGCACGTCCACGGCCACTATTGAAAGCCTACGAGCCATGTTTGCCACGCACGGCCTGCCTGATGTCCTGGTCAGCGACAATAGGCCGTGTTTCACCAGTGCTGAATTCAAGGAATTCATGACCCGCAATGGGATCAAGCATGTCACATCTGCCCCGTTCAAGCCCGTATCGAACAGCCAGGCAGAATGGGCAGTTCAGACTGTTAGCGTGAATGTTTTCTCAGAAGAATTATAACACTCAGAGTCGGTTCCAACCCCAATGCGGCCTTTATTTCACCGGTGGGGAGAGAGCCTCTGGTTAACTCCAGGCATTCCACTCTCCACCGAACAAAGGGTTTCATGGATTTTTATATGTTTTACAACAATTTACTACAGTTATATCAGCCCATTTCGGCTGGACACTATCCAATCATACTGATTATAGATTCAATTAGACCAATAGATAGAGTTAGTCTCTAAACGTAAAGTGGCTCATGTGTTGCCAAGAGATGTGTTGCCAAGGGGTGTGTTGCTAGGAATGACTCATGTATCTTGTAACATGGTCTAGGCCCCCCTTATCTTACTGTCCTTGGGTGCTGTCTTTGGGTAGCCTCCTTATCTTAATCCTGTTACAGAGTCGTATTGTCCTAACATTCACCAGAACATTTTGTCTGAGGCCTGGCTGATTAGAGACATCTGCAAAGTTTGCTTGTTAGTCCTGTGTGTGGGAAACAACAATTATCAGTTTCCAGGAATGCGGTCTATGTCAGCTAACAGAAATCCCTTGAGGCTTCACGGGTAGCCATTTTTATGGTATTAGAGTTACATATTTAGTTCTAACCTTATGCTACAGGGGAGAATTTTCGCTATAACAAGACCATCAAGCAAAGCTTGAAACATGTGTCAGAAGGCTCCCGCAGACCTGGCTGTCCCGAGTGCTGCTGAACTACCGCACCAGACCCCACTCACTCACCGAGCTGCTCATGAAAAGGGCGCTCAAAACAAAGCTCTTTTTTGTCCACCCTGATCTCTGTAAGGGGTGGTCCCGGGGGTCAGGTTCACCTCTGACCTACTTGAATGGTTCGAATCGCTCCCACTCCCTTGGTTTGTCGACTTTGGATTTATTTGGGGGGTGTGATAAAGTGCAAAGGACAACTGGTTTGATGCAAAAGAACTTTGATTTTATTACAGACAAGAAAGTACACTGTCAAACATATAATCACTCTTATAAAGAACAATACATTACACATTCAAAGGGGGTTACAGTAAAAATTACACCTCCCTCCTCCCAATACCTAATCCTAACTAGATTAGACTCCAGGACGGGCAGGGACTATGCTTACCAATCCTTTCTGGTCAGTTAGCAGTAGTTCGCGATTTCAGGGTTTGTTGAATTCTGTAGGTTCTGCTTGCCATACCCCGAACGTTGGAGAAGACTTCATACTGCGCAATCTTCGGTTGGGTTGAGTCCACTGATGCGGTAAGGCGTGCTTTGGATCTATGGGTAAGTACCCAGTTTCCTTTGTTAGAAATAGGTTCAAAGTCTCTTTAGGTAATGTTTTCACCTGTTGGTAGTCAGGACTTAAATTGTAGAGTGGAAACTTTCAATTCTTCATTTTCTTCCTTGTGGAGTCTCGTTTCGAAATTGGTCGATCGCGGTGATTTTTCGGTGGTACCACGTTGGCTGTGGTTGGTTGCTTCCTTCCTTTTGGACTTCAAGACTTCGAGGCTGGAGAAGTTAGTTTACAACTGTCGCATTGGTTTCTCTCCCTTCTGATGACATAGTCACAGTATGGCACAGGCGTAGTATGGCATACCCTTTGTTAAAACAGGGAGCCAGTTATACGGTTTAAGTTGTCCTAATCTCCGCGCCAAATCAGTCCAGAATTCTTTGTTTAAATTTGGCGGGCTTGACATTTCTTTGTAATATTTTGGTGGGCTCGTTAAAAGTTAATATGTCTTGGGTGGGTTGCTTTTCTAAATCTGTTTCCTGATGGAAATATTAGCTTGGTAATCACAATGTCCTTTTGTGCTTGGTTTTCGCATACAGGCTGTAGTGGGCCCTTTGTTCTTATTCATGCTGAGGATGGCTTTTCCCGGTTTAGTTTGATGGCTGGCCATCTCTGAGTTATTGTTGTAATGTTAATGTCTCTTGTGGAGAAGGGTTTTCGAATATGCATTTCTCCAGACAATTTACCTTAGTCCTAACACCCAGACAGTTCCAATAATCAAGTTGGCTCCTTTAGTTCCTTAGGCCTGAATTTGTCTTGTAAAAGTCCAAAATTCAATTAAAGTTTGTAGTATCTTCCATAAGCAGTTTAGGATTTCAAACCCTCTGGTAGATAGTCCCAAATTAAATTTCCTTTCCAATGACCCCAAACTCTAGGGGGGGGGGGCGGTTCCCATGAATTTTGACCTTTCATCTCCATGATCACGTGGAGGGCAGGCGGCATCAACAAAGTGTGTACCATGACCGCACAAATTTGTCACACAATATTATCAATGATCCTGTGTTTGTACTCAATTATGGAAATGGTCCCAAATGGCTCGCTGGCACGGTCACAGCCAAAGAGGGGAATAGGGACCACAAAGTTAGCGGTGCCTCTCTGGGTGCATTGCTCAGCTGAGAGCAAATTGGTCAATGGACTAATGTACAGAAAACATTTGGACCAAATCAAATTGCAGTTCATCAACAGCTATGAACAAATCGAAGAAGACACCACCAACTTTGATCCTCCAACACACACACGAGTGGCAACTGACATCATGGTTGACCACGAAGCTGAACTCACCATCCCCAGCAGCCCGGCAAGGCCGGCTGCCTAGCAGCCCAGTGAAGAACCAACCAACTCACGCACACCTGCATTTGTACCGAGACGATCGACAAGGGAGCGAAAAGCCCCAGATCATTTCACCTTGTAAATAAGAGTACAATTGACTTCATGGGGGAGTGATGTTATGTATTTAACCCCTTGTAACCTGTATTACACTACCACCAGAGGGCCTACCTGTTGGAGTCCCAAAGGATCCCAGCATCCCTTGGGAGCACGGTATATAAGCAGGTCACCCACGAGGTAACTGCACTCTGGAATCTCATTAAAGGAGCTAAGGTCACACTTGCTCATTGTACACAGTACTCAGTTTCATCCTTTATTGTGAGCTTGCACATAATCATAAGCAATTGACTGGTAGGTGTTTTATATGTGGGCCTGTATTTATTCTGTACAGTCACCAGAGGGAGCTGCACAGAATAAATAATCCCTTGGGAGTACAGGTATTTAAGGAGGACTCACAGGTTGGAGAGACACTATGGAGACCTGCAATAAAAGACAACGGTCACACTTTAGTTTGAGCTCACAGTCTGAATCTTTCTCCATACATAACAATTGGCGACGAGATACAGATAGCGAACCCAAAGATGCAGAGAACAGTGGGCATCCTGGAAAAATTCTCGGAGGGAGATGATTGGGAAACTTTTGTGGAGCGACTCGACCAATACTTTGTGGCCAACGAGCTAGATGGGGAAGAGAGCGCTGCCAAACAAAGGGCGATCCTCCTCACCATCTGTGGGGCACCAACTTATGGCCTCATGAAGAAGCTGCTCACTCCAGCAAAACCTACGGAGAAATCGTACGACGATTTGTGCACACTGGTCCGAGAGCATTTGAACCCGAAGGAAAGTGTTCTGATGGTGAGGTACCGGTTCTACACCTACAAAAGGTCTGAAGGCCAGGAAGTGGCGAGTTATGTTGCCGAGCGAAGACGATTTGCAGGACAATGCGAATTTGAAGGACATTTGGAGCACATGCTCAGAGGCTTTTTCGTACTTGGCATTGGCCACGAAACCATACTTTTGAGTGTAGAAACCCCAACCTTGAGTAAGGCCATAGCGATAGCCCAGGCATTCATTGCCACCAGTGACAATATGAAGCAAATCTCTCAGCACACAAGTGCTGCTGCAAGTACTGTGAACAAAGTGATGTTGTTTACGAATCGTAATGTACAGGGCAGGTCACACATACCTGCAGCTGCACATCCGCAGCTGACTCAGAGTCCACCATTAAGGGTGATGAATGCAAGGCCATTAACACCTTGTTGGCGCTGCGGGGGTGATCAACGTTTCCATTCATGCCGATACAAAGAGTACGTTTGCAAGGGCTGTGGAACAATGGGACACCTCCAATGAGTGTTCAGGCGAGCTGCAAAGCCTGCTAAACCTGCAAACCACCATGTTGCAGAGAAGGACTGATCCACAAACGATCACGACGAACCAGAGCCTAAGATAGAGGAGGCAGAGGTACATGGGTTGCACACATTCACCATGAATTGTCCCCCGATAATGCTGAATGTTGAACTAAATGGACTCCCGGTGTCAATGGAGCTGGACACGGGCGCGAGCCAGTCCATCATGGGCAAAAAGACTTTCGAAAGGTTGTGGTGCAACAAGACCTCAAGGCCAGTCTTAACTCCAGTTCGCACGAAACGAAGAACTTACACTAAAGAACCGATTCCTGTATTCAGCAGTGCTACCGTAAAGGTCTCCTACGATGGAGCGGTGCACAAACTACCACTTTGGGTGGTACCGGGCGATGGTCACACGCTGCTCGACAGGAGCTGGCTGGGAAAGATACGCTGGAACTGGGACGACATCTGAGCGCTATCGCCCACTGATGACACTTCGTGTGCCCAGGTCTTAAACAAATTTCCTTCGCTGTTCGAATTAGGCATCGGGAAATTCCAATGAGCAAAAGTGCAGATCTACCTAATTCCAGGGGCATGACCCATCCATCACAAAGCGAGAGTAGTACCATACATGATGAGAGAAAGGGTAGAGATCGAGCGAGACTGGCTGCAACGAGAGGGCATCATTTCACTGATTGAGTTCAGCAAGTGGGCCAGTCCTATTGTCCCAGTTCTCAAGGGAGACGGCACCATCAGAATCTGTGGTGATTACAAAGTAACTATCAATCGTTTCTCCCTGTAGGACCAATACCCACTACCAAAGGCTGATGACCTCTTTGCAACGCTGGTGGGAGGAAAGACGTTCACGAAGCTGGATCCGACTTCAGCCTACATGACGCAGGAACTGGAGGAATCATCAAAGGCCCTCACCTGCATCAACACGCACAAAGGTCTTTTTGTTTATAATAGATTCCCATTTGGAATCCGATCAGCAGCGGCGATGTTCCACAGAAACATGGAAAGTTTACTGAAGTCAGTCCCGCACACCGTGGTCTTCCAGTACGCCATCTTGGTCACAGGTCAGAACACGGTCGAGCACCTGCAGAACCTAGAGGAGGTTCTTAGTCGATGCAACCGTGACCCAGGGGCTCAGGTAAAAATGCTCGAAGTGCGTTTTCCTGGCACCTGATGTGGAGTTCTTGGGAAGGAGGATTGTGGCGGATGGCATCAGGCCCACCAATGCGAAGACGGAGGCAATCGAGAATGCAACGAGGCCACAGAACCTGATGGAGCTGCGGTCGTTTCTGGGACTCTTGAACTACTTTGGTAACTTCTTACCGGGTCTCAGCACACTGCTAGAACCACTACATGTCTTACAATGAAAAGGGGGCGGTGGTTTGGGGGCAAAAGCCAAGAAAATGCCTCTGTAAAAGCGAGAAAATTGTTATGCTTAAACAAATTGTTTGTGTTGTATGATCCATGTAAGCGTTTGGTACTAGCATGTGATGCTTCGTCATATGGCGTCGGGTCTGTATTGCAACAAGGTAATGATTTCGGGAAACTGCAACCGGTTGCTTATGCATCCAGGAGTCTGTCTAAGGCTGAGAGAGCCTACAGCATGATTGAAAAAGAAGCATTAGCGTATGTCTATGGGGTACAGAAAATGCATCAATACCTGTTTGGGCTAAAATTCAAATTGGAAACTGACCATAAGCCACTTATATCCCTGTTTTCCAAGAGTAAAGGGATAAATACCAATGCATCGGCCCGCATCCAGAGATGGGCGCTCACGTTGTCCGGATACAACTATGCCATCCGCCACAGGCCAGGCACAGAAAACTGCGCCAATGCTCTCAGTAGGCTGCATTGCCCACCATGGGGGTGGAAATGGCGCAGCCCGCAGATCTAGCCATGGTTATGGAAGCATTTGAGAGTGAGCAATCACTCGTCACTGCCCAGCAGATCAAAACCTGGACAAGCCAGAACCCCTGATTATCTCTAGACAAAAGCTGTGTAACTTCACAGGAGCTGGTCCAGTGTCCCATTGGAAATGCAGGAAGAGATAAAGCCGTTCAAGCGGCGCAAAGATGAAATGTCTATACAGGCAGACTGCCTTCTTTGGGGCAATCAAGTAGTGGTCCCCAAGAAGGGCAGAGTCACCTTCATCAATGATCTCCACAGTACCCACCCAGGCATCGTAATGATGAAAGCGATAGCCAGATCCCACGTGTGGTGGCCCGGTATCGGTGCGGACTTAGAGTCCTGCGTTCACAGATGTAATACATGCTTGCAGTTAAGCAATGTACCCAGTGAGGCGCCTCTAAGTTTATGGTCTTGGCCCTCCAAACCGTGGTCTAGGGTACACGTCGACTATGCAGGTCCGTTCTTGGGTAAAATGTTCCTTGTGGTTGTAGATGCGTACTCCAAATGGATTGAATGTGAGATAATGTCAGCTAGCACATCCGCTGCCACTACTGAAAGCCTGTGGGCCATGTTTGCCACTCACGGCTTACCCGATGTCCTGGTCAGCGACAACGGGCCATGTTTTACCAGTGCTGAGTTCAAAGAATTCATCACCTGTAACGGGATCAAACAAGGGAATTAAGGGTTATGGGGAGCGGGCGGGTAAGTGGAGCTGAGTCCACAGCCAGATCAGCCATGATCTTGTTGAATGGCGGAGCAGGCTCGAGGGGCTAGATGGCCTACTCCTGTTCCTAATTCTTATGTTCTTATGTCACATCTGCCCCGTTTAAACCAGCGTCCAATGGTCAGGCAGAGAGAGCAGTGCAAACCATCAAGCAAGGCTTGAAGAGGGTAACTGATGGCTCACTGCAGACTCGCCTATCCTGAGTCCTGCTTAGCTACCGCATGAGACCCCACTCACTCACTGGGATCCCACCTGCTGAATTGCTCATGAAAAGAGCACTTAAGACAAGGCTCTCGTTAGTTCACCCTGATCTACATGAACAGGTAGAGAGCAGGCGGCTTCAACAAAGTGCATACCATGATAGCACAAATGTGTCACGCGAGATTGATATCAATGATCCTGTATTTGTATTAAATTATGGACAAGGTCCCAAGTGGCTTCGCGACACTGTTGTGGTCAAAGAGGGGAGCAGGGTGTTTCAGGTCAAACTTTCAAATGGACTCATTCACCGGAAACACTTGGACCAAATCAAACTCAGATTCACGGACTATCCTGAGCAACCCACCTTGGACCCTACCTTTTTTGATCCTCCAACATACACAGCAGACAGCCCAGCAAGGCCAGCTGAACAGCAGCCCAGCGACAGCCCGACAAATTATTCAACAACACCATCTTTCACACCGAGGCGAACAACCAGGGCAAGAAGGGCCCCAGATCGACTCACATTGTAAATAGTTACACTATTGACTTTGCGGGGGGAGAGTAATATATGTGGACTTGTATTTACTCTGTACAGCCACCAGAGGGCTCATCCTCTGGAGTCCCAAGCAATCCCATAATCCCTTGTGAGCACAGGTATTTAAGGGGGCTTCACAGGTTGGAGAGGCACTCTGGAGACCTGCAATAAAAGTCTACGGTCACACTTTATTTTGAGCTCACAGTGTTCAGTCTGACGCTTTCTCCATACACAACAGTAGGCACTGGCAATTTCAGGGAGAGATGGCATTAAAGGAAGGCCTTCACTTACTGATGCTGCCCCCAGTGGGATCCACACGATTGGCGGCCACAAGGATGGCAACATGTGGGCCCACTAGCCGTTGCATCCTCTCTTCTATGTCACTGAGTTGCTGGATATAGGCCTCGCCCCCACCAGTCCTCTGTTGCTCCAAACGGTTGTGAGAGACCTTGGCCTGCAAAGCAAAGAAAGGTTGCTGAGTAACAGTGGCACAAGGCCTCGGCAAGTAGTGCAAGTGTGGGTCCAGTACATGCAGGTGTAACTCTCACATCAAAGGGACCCTCCATTGTGAGTATGCACACATAGAAATACAGGCCTCATCAATCAAATTGTGCTTCAGTGACTATATAGTGAAGGTGGGAAATAAGAGGTGAAGGAAAGGCTCGCAGATGGAAGGTGAGTTGGAGGAACATGTTCTAACTTTCATCAGTCGAATGATGTAATTCAATCTTTTGAGGTATTGGGTGGCGATGCAGTCATGAATGAAGGTCCCTGACACCCCCACATGAACTCTCACCAGGCATTCACAAAGACGGAGCGACTGGGTCTGCCTGTGTCCAGATAGAGAACGCGCCTCCTTCCCACCACAGCTTGGATCAGGGTCTCAAGTTCAACATCCGAGAAGCGGCTGGCTCTCCTTAAACCGCTTGCATTAGCCATTCCTTCACAAGCAACAGAGACAAACTCAGTGCTCAGGGCCTGGCTGCAAAACCTGCCCTTTAAGGCGGCCAGGGAGCAGCTGCCTCGTTATCAGTAACTGGGCATCAGCTGAATTTTGCGGCCCAATCAGCCACTCCGCTCCCACACCGCTGCAAAGAGTCCATTCCTGCCAATACCGCACCGCTCCTTTTTTCCAGCAAAAATGCTGAATTTCGCTCTAATGGCCGCCACATCCATTGCGGTGGTAATGGACGGCAAAAAGTGGTAAGTGCATCTTGTTTCAGGCGGTGGACAATTTTGGTCCCTTAATGTCCTATCCCTATGGATTTTGGTCACTTTAACAGGGCCGTTGTGGGCTCTGTCTCCAGTTACTGATGATAACAAAGGAATCTCTACCATAAACACATCAGCAAACTGGAAATAACTGTCAAAGTTTAATAAAATCACTGGACGCTGTACCCACAATCAAACAGGTCAATAGTCCACATCACACAATAGTTCGCCTGTAGTGAAACACTAGTTCGAGGAGACGGGAGTTCGGGCGGCAGATCGGAGAGGCCTATAAAGGCCAGTGAGACCAGGAGTCCGGGAGTTCGAGGAGGCGGGAGTTCGGGCGGCAGATCAGAGAGGCCTACAAAGGCCAGCGAGATCAGGAGTGCGGGGAGTTCGGGAGGAGGGAGTTCGGGCAACAGATTTGAGAGGCCAGCCGATGCAGCTGAAGCAGGGAGCGAAGGCAAAAAGGAAGTAGAAAGAAATCGAAAGGTGACGTCACAGCCAAGGAGGTAAGTGATTGGCTGGTGATTGGTAAGTAGTTTTTCTTTTTCTTTTCGATATCAGTAAGTAACCTTTAGCATTGTTGTTGCCAATTTAAGTTTATCTAAGGGTTAAGTCATGGCAGGACAGCTCGGACATGTGTTATGCTCCTCCTGTACTATGTAGGAAGTCAGGGACGCTCCTGGTGTACCTGACGACTACGTGTGCTGGAAGTGTATCCACCTGCAGCAACTGATGGACCGCATTGTGACACTGGAGTTGCGGGTGGATTTACTCTGGAGCATCCACGATGCTGAGAATGATGTGAATAGCATGTTTAGTGAGTTGGTCTTACCGCAGGTAAAGGGTACACAGCCAGATAGGGAATGGATGACCAACAGGAAGAGCAATGCAAGGAAGGTAGTGCAGGGGTCCCCTGTGGTCATCCCCCTATAAAACAGATACACCGCTTTGGGTATTGTTGCAGAGAGCAACATTCACCAGAACCCCCCTGTGTTTGGGCTCATTCGAAAGGAAATTTAATTTGGGACTATCTACCGAAAAGTTTGGAACTCTAAAGTGCTTATGGAAGAAACTACGAACTTTAATAGAATTATCAACTTTTACAAGACAAATTCAAGCCTGTGGGCGGACCTAGGGAACAAAAAGAAGCCCACTTGATTATTGGAACTGTCTGGGTGTGAGGACTGAGTTAACCTGTCTGGAAGAATGAGGATTTGAAAATCTTCCTCCACAAGAGCCATTAACATCACCGTATCACCCAGAGATAGCTCCCCATCAACATGGGTCTGGACAAACCATTTCAGCATATACATCACAAAAAGGCCCAATCCAGCCTGTATGCGAAAGACTAAGCACAAAAGGACATTGCAATTACCAATCTAATATTTCCATCAGGAAACAGTTTTTCGAACATCAACCCACCCAAGACATATCAACTTTAACAAGCCCGACAAAATATTACAAAGAAGAACCAAGCCCGCCAAAATTATACAAAGGATTGTGAACAGATTAGACGGCAAGATTAGAACATTGAAATCGTATAACTGGCCACTGTTTTCAACAGAGGTTAGAGAGAGAGAGAGAGGAGAGAGAGAAGAGAGAGAGGAGAGAGAGAATAGAGAGAGGGGAGAGACTCTCCAGCCTCGAAGTCTTGAAGTCCTGAAGGAAGGAAGAACATCACCATCTACCATTAACTATCAAAAGGATTGGTAAGCATAAGTCCCTGCCTGCCCTGGAGTCTAACCTAGCTAGAATTAGGTATTGGGAGGTGGAAGGTATAATTTTACTGCAACCCCCTTTGAATGTGTAGTGTATGGTACTTTGTTAGAATGATTATAAGTTTGACCTTGTACCTTTCCTTGTATTGTTCTTTGTTAGAGTGATTGTAAGTTTGGCCTTGTATTTTCTTACTAGAGTAGTAAGCCTGTATTACCTTGACAGTAATAAAACCAAAGTTCTTTGCATCAAACCAGCATCCTCTGCACTTTTGTCACACCCCCCAAATAAATCCAGAGTACAGAACCCAAGGGAGGGGGAGCGATTCGAAACCGCTCAAGTTGGTTAGATAGGAACCTGACCCCCTCATAGAGACCCACAAACACCGCCCCCCCCTCCCACCTTACATTGTTGAAGGGGATGACTTATCAGGGGAGGGCAGCAGCAGCCAAGTTCATGGCACCATGAGTGGCTCTGCTGCACAGGAGGGCAGGAAAAAGAGTGGGAGAGCTATACTGATAGGAGATTCAATTATAAGGGGAGTAGATAGACGTTTCTGCGACCACAACCGAGACTCCAGGATGGTATGTTGCCTCCCTGGTGCAAGGGTCAAGGATGTCTCGGAGCGGGTGCAGGACATTCTGAAAAGGGAGGGTGAACAGCCAGTTGTCGTGGTGCATATAGGTACCAACGATATAGGTAAAAAAAAGTGATGAGGTCCTACAAGACGAATTTAGGGAGCTAGGAGCTAAATTAAAAAGTAGGACCTCAAAAGTAGTAATCTCAGGATTTCTACCAGTGCCACATGCTAGTCAGAGTAGGAATCACAGGATAGCTCAGATGAATATGTGGCTTGAGGAGTGGTGCAGAAGGGAGGGATTCAAATTCATGGGACATTGGAATCGGTTCTGGGGGAGGTGGGACCAGTACAAACCGGACAGTCTGCACCTGGGCAGGACCAGAACCAATGTCCTAGGGGGAGTGTTTGCTAGTGCTGTTGGGGAGGAGTTAAATTAATATGGCAGGGGGATGGGAACCGATGCAGGAGACAGAGGAAAGTAGAATGGGGGCAGAAGCAAAAGATAGAAAGAAGAAAAGTAAAAGTGGAGGGCAAAGAAACCTAAGGCAAAAAGCAAAAAGGACCACATTAAACCAAATTTCTAAACGGGCAAAGTGTGTTAGAAAGACAAGCCTGAAAGCTCTGTACCTCAATGCGAGGAGTATTCAGAAGAAGGTGGATGAATTAACTGAGCAGATAGCAGTTAACAGGTATGATGTAATTGGCATCAGGGAGACATGACTCCAGGGTGACCAAGGCTGGGAACTCAACATCCAGGGGTATTCAACATTTAGGAAGGATAGACAGAAAGGAAAAGGAGGCGGGGTGGCATTGCTGGTTAAAGAGGAAATTAATGCAATAATAAGAAAGGACATTAGCTTGGATTATGTGGAATCGGTATGGGTGGAGCTACGGAATACCAAGGGGCAGAAAACACTAGTGGGAGTTGTGTACAAACCACCAAACAGTAGTAGTGAGGTTGGGGACAGCATCAAACAAGAAATTAGGAATGCGTGCAATAAAGATACAGCAGTTATCATGGGTGACTTTAATCTACATACTGATTGGGCTAACCAAACTGGTAGCAATGCGGTGGAGGAGGATTTCCTGGAGTGTATTAGGGATGGTTTTCTAGACCAATATGTCGAGGAACCAACTAGGGAGCTGCCCATCCTAGACTGGGTGATGTGTAATGAGAAAGGACTAATTAGCAATCTTGTTGTGCGAGGCCCCTTGGGGAAAAGTGACCATAACATGATAGAATTCTTTATTAAGATGGAGAATGACACAGTTAATTCAGAAACTAGAGTCCTGAACTTAAGGAAAGGTAACTTCGATGGTTTGAGGCGTATATTGGCTAGAATAAACTGGCAAATGATACTTAAAGGGTTGACAGTGGATAGGCAATGGCAAACATTTAAAGATCACATGGATGAACTTCAGCAATTGTACATCCCTGTCTGGAGTAAAAATAAAATGGAGAAGATGGCTCAACCGTGGTTAACAAGGGAAATTAAGGATAGTGTTAAATCCAAGGATTAGCATATAAATTGGCCAGAAAAAGCAGAAAACCTGAGGACTGGGAGAAATTTATAATTCAGCAGAGGAGGACAAAGGATTTAATTAAGAGGGGGAAAATAGAGTACGAGAAGAAGCTAACCGGGAACATAAAAACTGACTGCAAAAGCTTCTATAGATATGTGAAGAGAAAAAGATTAGTGAAGACAAACGTTGGTCCCTTGCAGTCAGATTCAGGTGAATTTATAATGGGGAACAAAGAAATGATAGACCAATTGAACAAATACTTTGGTTCTGTCTTCACGAAGGAAGACACAAATAACCTTCCGGAAGTACTAGGAGACCGAAGGTCTAATGAGAAAGAGGAACTGAAGGATATCCTTATTAGGCGGGAAATTGTTTCAGGGAAATTGATGGGATTGAAGGCCGATAAATCCCTGAGGCCTGATCGTCTGCATCCCAGAGTACTTAAGGAAGTGGCCCCAGAAATAATGGATGCATTGGTGATCATTTTCCAACACTCTATCGACTCTGGATCAGTTCCTATGGACTGGTGGGTAGCTAATGTAACACCACTTTTTAAAAAGGGAGCGAGAGAGAAAGCGGGTAATTATAGACTGGTTAGCCTAACATCAGTAGTGGGAAAAATGTTGGAATCAATTATTAAGGATGAATTTGCAACGCATTTGGAAAGCAGTGACATGATCGGTCCAAGTCAGCATGGATTTATGAAGGGGAAATCATGCTTGACAAATCTTCTGGAATTTTTTGAGGATGTAACTAGTAGAGTGGACAAGGGAGAACCAGTGGATGTGTTGTATTTGGACTTTCAAAAGGCTTTTGACAAAGTCCCACACAAGAGATGGGTTTGCAAAATCAAAGCACATGGTATTGGGGGTAATATACTGATGTGGATAGAGAACTGGTTGGCAGACAGGAAGCAGAGTGATACGTCCTTACTATACAGTATAAATGCACACGAGGCCCATGCTTGAGAGAATGTCAGTCTGTGACCTGTCCTTTATTCCTTAGCACTCAAGTGATGGAAGTGGGTGGAGCTTCCCCTTTTATACCTGAAGGTCCAGGTTAGGAGTGTCTCCCACAAGTTCAGCACCTAGTGGTCATTATTCTCACAGTGTACAACTTAGGTCAGATTATACATGGGTTACAATGCTGGTTGAATACATGACATAGAGAGTCGGGATAAATGGGTCCTTTTCAGAATGGCAGGCAGTGACTAGTGGAGTGCCGCAGGGCTCAGTGCTGGGACCGCAGCTCTTTACAATATACATCAATGATTTGGATGAAGGAATTGAGTGTAATATCTCCAAGTTTGCAGATGACACTAAACTGGGTGGCGGTGTGAGCTGTGAGGGGGACGCTAGGAGACTGCAGGGTGACTTGGACAGGTTAGGTGAGTGGGCAAATGCATCGCAGATGCAGTATAATGTGGATAAATGTGAGGTTGTCCACTTTGGGGGCAAAAACGCGAAGACAGAATATTATCCGAATAGGGGAAAAGGGGAGGTGCAACAAGACCTGGGTGTCATGGTACATCAGTCATTGAAAGTTGGCATGCAGGTACAGCAGGCGGTGAGGAAGGCAAATGGTATGTTGGCCTTCATAGCTAGGGGATTTGAGTATAGGAGCAGGGAGGTCTTACTGCAGTTGTACAGGGCCTTGGTGAGACCTCACCTGGAATATTGTGTTCAGTTTTGGTCTCCTAATCTGAGGAAGGACGTTCTTGCTATTGAGGGAGTGCAGCGAAGGTTCACCAGACTGATTCCCGGGATGGCAGGGCTGACATATGAGGAGAGACTGGATCAACTGGGCCTTTATACATTGGAGTTTAGAAGGATGAGAGGGGATCTCATAGAAACATAAGATTCTGACGGGACGGGACAGGTTAGATGCGGGTAGAATGTTCCCAATGTTGGGGAACTCCAGAACCAGGGGACACAGTCTTAGGATAAGGGGTAGGCCTTTTAGTACTGAGATGAGGAGAAACTTCTTCACTCAGAGAGTTGTTTATCTGTGGAATTCCCTGCCGCAGAGAGTTGTTGATGCCGGTTCATTGGATATATTCAAGAGGAAGTTAGATATGGCCCTTACGGCTAAGGGGATCAAGGGATATGGAGAGAAAGCAGGAAAGGGGTACTGAGGGAATGATCAGCCATGATCTTATTGAATGGTGGTGCAGGCTCGAAGGGCCGAATGGCCTACTCCTGCACCTATTTTCTATGTTTCTATGTTTCTATATGGGATTCATTGTTTACATTTTGTTAACTTTAAGGAAAATTCATCAGGAATCCCAATCCCTATTGTATTTCCAAACCCTGGCAAGTCTATGTGCAGTGACACAGCCTGTTTATTTATTTGAATGAATCAGCCTTTCCCGCATAATCTAAAGTATTCCAATATACAATACCCTCTTTGCTTCACGCTAACCCAATGGACCTAAACCTATAAATAAAGCCAGTTAACATATTACACAAAGGGAAAAAACAAAGGTTCTTGTGAAACATTCGCTTTTCCCAATGTTGGTGTTCACTATTTAATCATAACTACATCTAAATATTTCTGGTGATAATTTAAGTATGCCAATTCAAGCTATTTCACTGAAAATAGGTAGGGGTCATATATCCGCACTCGTTCTGAAATGATCCCACCATGTTGTTAAGGGCCGCAGAGCTGGGCCGGGGATTCTCTACGTCAAGAGTTCCTGCAGCGGCAGCCATCCCAGAGACCCGGCATATCCTTGGCAGCAGTACGCCTGGTGATAGCAGATTTGCCAGCCACCTCCATGATAGATGTGTGGTCCAAAGAGCAGCTCTGGAAGATACATTTTCAAAGCAGTCTCCTTAAAGATTTATCGGTGGCGCAGAGGTGATGGGGGTTGGGGGGACTCTCTAGTACTGGGCACTGAAGGCACACTTTCCAGCCTTGTCACTCAGGGATGCCGGAGATGTCCCTGAAGGCTGCCACAACCATGCAATCCTGCTCCTCCTTAGGCAGTCCCTCAAAATCGAAGAAGACTTCCTGCCACTCCAAAAGTGAGTTCTTAGGTGACTGTACAGTCCAATACGGGAATTACAATATCTGTAACAGGCAGACAGTGGTTGAAGGAAAGGGTGGGTGGGGAGCCTAGTTTGCCACACGCTCCTTCCGCTGTCTGCGCTTGATTTCTGCATGCTCTTGGCGACGAGACTTGAGATGCTCAGTGCCCTCCCGGATGCTCTTCCTCCACTTTGGGCTGTCTTGGGCCAGGGATTCCCAGGTGCTGGAATTCCAGGTCCCTTTGATAAACTTAACTACGATTGACCACAGCGTGTGCTGCGCATACTGGGGTCACTTTCTTCCGGAGTTTAGCAGACAAACCAGATGTCCTTAAAGGATCCGTTAAGAGACTCCCACTCGAAAGGTACATTTAAAGATTTTTAACTTACCTTATTATGGATTCAGGGGCAGCAGGAGTGCTCCTCCTGGCACAACATTAAAACCACGGGCCACTGCTGGCCACCGCTTGCTCCCCCTCCCCTCGATGGCCTCATTCCCCATGACTCTCCTGAGGACCATCTGTTGCCATCGGAGCCATCCAATCTTGCTACCCCCTGCGGCAGGCAAGCTGCGTCCAGGGCTGTGAATGGTGCCTGCAGCTCGCCATTGGTACTATCTGTGGCCGTCCCGTCAGCTGCATCAGGCATGTGCACACGCTGATTCTGTCATTATCTAACTACTCAGCCATAGTTTCCAAAAAATGACCGAGTAAAGACTCCAAGGTCTAGGAAGGAGCAGGCAATCAATCTCAGAGGGGTTCAAATACCTTCCTCAAATGATCCAAAAGCTCAGAATGCCCACTGATATGTGTGAGGTTTTGGAACGCCCCCATCACAGTTGCGTATAATTATTTTCCAAGTGAGTTAGCAGCTCGAGATTTGGACTCCAAAACCTCCATATCCTGGTAGCATTGACGCGAGGTGTTCCTACAGCCTGTGTAACCATGCTCACTGGCAGGCTGCGGGATAGACAACCAACGCATGTAGGAGTAACAGCAGCTATCTGGTTATTAGACTCTGCCATCCTACTTATACCAGTGGGAAGTAACTGATTTCTCAATACAGATTCACTGCGGTGTCATCGTTTAGTTCATAGAAACATAGAAAATATGTGCAGGAGAAGGCCATTTGGTGCTTCGAGCCTGCACCACCATTCAATATGATCATAGCTGATCATGCAACTTCAGTACCCCATTCCTGCTTTCTCTCCATACCCCTTGATCCCTTTAGCTGTAAGGGCTGTTATGTATGTAACCCTTGGCAAACTGTATCACACCACCACCTGTTGGAGTCCCAAGGGATCCCAGCATCTCTTGGGAACACTGTATATAAGCAGGCCTCCCATGCTGTACCAGCAATCTGGAGTACTATTAAAGGAGCTAAGCTCACACTTACTCATTGCATACAGTACTCAGTTTCATCCTTTATTAGGAGCATAATAATTTGCGACGAGGTAACGAACAACCACACGAAAATGCAAAGAACTGTTGGCATCCTGGAGAAGTTCTCAGAAGGGAACGATTAGGAGGCCTTCGTGGAGAGACTCAACCAATACTTTGTGGCCAACGAGCTGGAAGGGGACGAGAACAGTGCCAAACAAAGGGTGATTCTCCTTACCATTAGTGGGGCAACACCCATGGCCTCATGAAGAATCTTCTAGCTCCGGCGAAACCAACAACCAAATCCTTTGAAAAATTGTGTACGCTGGTCCAGGAACATCTAAATCCAAAGGAAAGCGTATTGATCGCGAGGTATTGGTTCTACACGTGTCAACCGTCGGAGGACCAGGAAGTGGCGAGCTACATCGCCGAACTAAAGCACCTTGCAGGACATTGCAAATTCGATGGATTCCTTGAACAAATGCAAAGAGACTTTTTTGTGCCTGACATTGGCCATGAGGTAATCCTTCGCAAACTATTGACTGCTGAAACACCGAATCTGAGTAAAGCCATAACGATAGCCCAGGCATTTATGTCAACCACCGATAACACCAAAAAAATGTTGCAGCATAAAGAGGTATCGACTAGTACTGTGCACAAAGTAACGTCGTTTCAAGCAGGAATGTATATGGCAGAACGTACACGCTGGCTGCTGCACGACCTCAGATGATCCAGAGTCTGCCATCAATCGTTAATGCGAGGCAGTTAACACCTTGTTGATGTTGTGAAGGTGATCATCAGGCCCATCAATGCTGCTTCAAACACTATGCGTGCAATGGCTGCAGAACAATGGGACACCTTCAGCGAATGTGCAGACGAGCTGCAAACCCTGCAAACCACTACGTTGCAGAGGAAGATTGATCCGTGGTGGATCAGGCTTAACTAGAGACTCGAACCGAGGAGGCAGAAGTGTACTGGGTACACACCTTCGCCAGGAAAAGACCACCGATTATGTTAAAAGTTGAACTGAACAGAATTCCAGTATCCATGGACTGGACACAGGTGCGAGTCAGTCTATAATGAGCAAAAAGGCCTTCGACAGGCTGTGGTGCAACAAGGCACACAGACCCAAGCTCAGCCCCATTCACACCAAGCTAAGAACTTACACCAAAGAGCTGATCCCTGTAATTGGCAGCACAGAAGTAAAAGTCTCCTATGATGGAGCAGTGCATGAACTCCCACTATGGATCATGCCAGGAGTGGCCCCCACTATTCGGCAGAAGCTGGCTGGGAAAAATCCGCTGGAACTGGGATGGCATCCGAGCGCTCTCGTCCGTCGACGACGCCTCATGTGCCCAGGTTCTGAACAGATTCCCATCATTGCTCGAGCCAGGAATTGGAAGTTTCTCAGGGGCGAAAGTGCAGATCCACTTGGTTCCTGGCACACGACCCATCCACCACAAGGCACGGGCAGTACCGTATATGATGCAAGAGAAAGTGGAAATTGAGCTGGACAGGCTGCAGCGAGAAGGCATCATCGCGCCGGTGGAATTCAACGAGTGGGCCAGTCTGATTGTCCCGGTACTCAAAGGTGACGGCACGGTCAGAATTTCTGGGCACTATAAAGTAACGATTAACCATTTTTCGCTACAGGACCAGTACCTGCTACCCAAGGCAGACGACCTATTTGCGACCCTGGCTGGAGGACAGATGTTTACCAAGTTGGACCTGACCTCGGCGCAGGAGCTGGAGGGATCTTCAAACGGCCTCACCTGTATCAACACGCACAATGGTCTGTTCATCTATAACAGATGCCCGTTTGGGATTTGTTCGGCCGCGGCAATTTTCCAATGGAACATGGAGAGTCTGCTAAAGTCGGTACCACGCACTGTGGTTTTCCAGGACGACATACTGGTCACAGGCCGGGACACCATCGAACATTTGAAGAATCTGGAAGAGGTTCTAAGTCGACTAGATCGCGTGGGACTCAGGTTGAAACACTCGAAGTGTGTTTTCCTGGCACCAGAGGTCGAGTTTTTGGGAAGAAGAATCGCAGCAGATGGCATCAGACCCACCGACGCCAAGACGGAGGCCATCAAGAACGCGCCAAGACCACAGAACATGACGGAGCTGCGATCGTTCCTAGGACTCCTCAACTATTTCAGTAATTTCCTACCCGGGTTTAGCACTTTGCTGGAACCCCTACATGTGCTACTGCACAAGGGAGACGACTGGGTATGGGGGAATTCACAAGAGGCTGCCTTTGAGAAAGTCAGAAATCTGTTCTGTTCAACCAATCTGCTTGTTCTGTATAACCCATGTAAACGATTAGTGCTAGCTTGCGATGCATCGTCATACGGGGTCGGGTGTGTGTTACAACAGGCTAACGAATCGGGGATTTTGCAACCGTTTGCCTATGCGTTCAGGAGTTTGTCTAAGGCCGAAAGGGCCTACAGCATGATTGAATAAGAAGCTCTGACGTGCGTTTATGGGGTGTAAAAAATGCACCAGTATTTGTTTGGTCTCAAGTTTGAGCTAGAAACTGACCATAAGTCGCTCATATCGCTATTCTCAGAGAGCAAAGGAATTAACACCAATGCCTCTGCCCGCATCCAAAGATGGGCGCTCACGCTGTCGGCATACAACTATGTAATCCGCCACAGACCGGGCACAGAGAACTGCGCTGATGCTCTCAGTCAGCTACCATTGCCCACCACCTGGGTGGAAATGACATCGCCTGCAGACTTGCTCATGGTGATAGATGCATTAAAAAATGAAAAGTCACCTGGACCTGGACGAGCCAGGATCCTTTACTGTTCCTGGTAAAAAAAACTGTGTCCTCCATGGAAGCTGGTCCAGCATCCCAGCGGAGATGCAGGAAGAGATTAAGCTGTTCCACAGGCGCAAAGACGAAATGTCCTTACAGGCAGATTGTCTTTTGTGGAGTAATCGCGTGGTCTTGCTCAAGAAAGGCAGAGAAACGTTCATACGC
The DNA here is from genome assembly GCF_044704955.1 of Pristiophorus japonicus. Taxonomy (NCBI): domain Eukaryota; kingdom Metazoa; phylum Chordata; class Chondrichthyes; family Pristiophoridae; genus Pristiophorus; species Pristiophorus japonicus. The sequence goes on from NC_091978.1 coordinate 149,353,323, forward strand.
GACCTACATAACACCCACCCAGGGATTGTAATGATGAAAGCCATAGCTAGATCCCATGTGTGGTGGCCCGGCATCGACTCAGATTTAGAGTCATGCGTGCACCAGTGCAACACTTGCTCTCAACTGAGCAATGCACCCAGAGAGGCACCGTTATGTTTGTGATCGTGGTCCTCCAAACCGTGGTCGAGGATCCACGTTGACTTTGTGGGGCCATTTCTAGGCAAAATGTTTTTGGTTGTTGTGGATGCTTATTCAAAATGGATTGAATGTGTAATAATGTCTGTAAGCACGTCCACCGCCACCATCGAAAGCCTACGAGCCATGTTTGCCACACATGGCCTGCTTGATGTCCTTGTCAGTGACAATGGGCCGTGTTTCACCAGTGCTGAATTAAAGGAATTCATGACCCGCAATGGGATCATTTGTCCTGTTCAAGCCCGCATCCAACGGCCAGGCAGAACGGGCAGTTCAAACCATCAAGCAAAGCTTGAAACATGTGTCAGAAGGCTCCCTGCAGACCCGACTGTCCCGGGTCCTGCTCAGCTACCGCACCAGACCCCACTCGCTCACCGGGGTTCCCCCTGCCGAACTGTTCATGAAAAGGGCGCTCAAAACAATGCTCTCTCTTGTCCACCCTGATCTCCATGATCACGTCGGGGGCAGGCGGCATCAACAAAGCATGTACCATGATTGCGCAAACTTGTCACGTGATATTGAGGTCAATGACCCTGTGTTTGTACTCAATTATGGACATGGTCCCAAATTCCTTTCTGGCACGGTCCTAGCCAAAGAAGGGAATAGGATGTTTCAGGTCAAACTGGCCAATGGACTAACGTGCAGAAAGCTTTTGGACCAAACCAAATTGCAGTTCACTAACAGCTACGAGCAACCTGAAGAGGACACCACCAACTTCGACCTTCCAACACACACACAAGTGGCAACCGACATGACGGTTGACCACAAAGCCAAACACACCATCCCAGCAGCCCGACAAGGCCGTCTGCCCAGCAGCCCAATGAAGAACCAACCAACTCACCCCACACCTGCATTTGTACCGAGACAATCGACAAGGGAGCGAAAAGCCCCAGATCATCTCACCTTGTAAATAATTGTACGATTGACTTTACGAGGGAGTGATGTTATGTATGTAACCCTTGGCAACCTGTATCACACCACCACCAGAGGGCCTACCTGTTGGAGTCCCAAGGGACTCCAACATCCCTCGGGAGCACTGTATATAAGCAAACCTCCCACACTGTACCAACACTCTGGAGTCCAATTATGTCTCGGCTTTTTGGCTAAGATCATGCGTAACTGACCTGACAGGGGAGTAACCATGACCAGAAAGTGGTTCTCCCTGGATCAGGAAGGTGGTTCTCCTATGCTTTTTGGAAATAGGAGGTGGGTGGGGTGGCTTGACCCATCCACCTCCACGGAGGTGGGTGGGGGGCACACACCCACCTCCATGGCACGAACCTGGTATTGCAGTACTTCCAGGAACGGTGCAGTGGCGCTAGGCCTTTTGGCTAAGAGCATTGGTGCAGAGTGATCCTTGATGTGTGCAAGGTGATCTCTGGCGTTTGTAATCTGACAAGATGATCTGACAAAGAATTGGAAAGATTGGCAACGAATAAAAAAAAAACACTCTGGAGTCCAATTAAAGGAGCTAAAGTCACACTTACTCATTGCATACAGTATTCAGTTTCATCCCTTATTATGAGCATAATAAGGGCCACATCTAACTCCCTTTTGAATATATCTAACGAACTGGCCTCAACAACTTTCTGTGCTAGAGAATTCCACAGTTCACAATTCTCTGAGTGAAGAAGTTTCTCCTCATCTCGGTCCTAAATGGCTTACCCCTTATCCTTAGACTGTGACCCCTGGTTCCGGACTTCCCCAACATCGGGAACATTCTTCCTGCATCTAACCTGTCCAATCCCATCAGAATTTTATATGTTTCTATGAGATCCCCTCTCATTCAGGCCAGCCCCAATAAAATCTCGGCATCCATATAATTCACCAATGGATATGCCCCTGACATATTGTTTGCATCACATCAATACTTAAATTTCCACTTTACATAATCTGAACTATGGATTCTCTAAATGCTCATGTTCATCCATAGTTACAATATTAACTGACATGAAAAGATTTTTAACCTGATGAAGCCCAGAAGCTGGCTAAGGGTTATGAATAAACCAATCAGGCCAATTATCATGAGTGTTGTTGATGCACTGCTCAAGTTGTTACTTGACTGGAGATTAGATTGACTTGAGTCCTATAAAAAATAATTTATTTATTTCAATATTTAATAGCTGGGCACTCATTTATTCCCAAGCTACTGTAAAATTTGAAAAGCAAGTATAAAACAACATAATTACCATTGATAATAGAAACAGAAAATGCTGGAAGCACTCAGCGGATCAGGCAGCATCTGTGGCGGGAGGAAGGTAAGGTTAACATTTCAAAGTCCGTGATGGTCAGGGCAAAATGGCAAGTTGGATCCAAAATTGGCTCAGAGGCAGGACGCAAAGGGTAATGGTTGATGGGTGTTTTTGTGACTGGAAGGCTGAATCCAATGGGGTTCCACAGGGCTCAGTATTGGGTCCTTTGCTTTTCGTGGTATATATCAACTCGGACTTGAATGTTGAGAGTATGATGAAGAACCTTGCAGATGACACTAAAATAGCCTGTGTGGTTGATTATGAAGAAGAAAGCTGCGGACTGCAAGAAGATATCAATGTACTGGTCAGGTGGGCAGAACAGTGGCAAATGGAATTCAATCCAGGTAAGTGTGAGGTAATGCATTTGGGGAGGTTAAACAAGGCAAAGGAATACACATTAAATGGTACGACATTGAAAAGTATAGAGGAACAAGGGGACCTTGGAGTGCAGGTCCACAGATCCCTGAAGGTAGCAGGCCAGGTAGATAAGGTGGTTAAGAAGGCATATGGAATATTTGCCTTTATTAGTTGAGGCAAGGAAGTTATGCTTGAACTGTACAAAACACTGGTTAGGCCGCAGCTGGAATACTGTGTGCAGTTCTGGTCACCACATTACAGGAAAGATGTGATTGCACTGGAAAGGGCGCAGAGGAGATTTACAAGAATGTTGCCTGGACTGGATAATTTTGGCTATGAGGAAAGATTGGAGATGCTGGGTCTGTTTTCTTTAGAACAGAGGAGGCTGAGGGGAGATCTGATTGAGGTGTATAAAATTATGAGGGGCCTGGATAGAGCGGATAGGAAAGACCGGTTTCCCTTGGCAGAGGGGTCAACAACCAGGGGGCATAGATGTAAAGTAAATGGGGGGAGGTTTAGAGGAGATATGAGGGGAAATTTCTTCACCCAGAGGGTGGTGGGAGTCTGGAACTCACTGCCTGAAAGGATGGTAGAGCCAGAAACCCTCACAACATTTAAAAAATACTTGGATGTGCACTTAAAGTGCCGTAACCTACAGGGCTACGGACCAAGAGTTGGAAAGTGGGATTCGGCTGGATAGCTCTTGATCGGCCGGCGTGGACACGATGGGCCGAAATGGCCTACTTTCGTGCTGTAAATTTCTATGATTCTATGATTCTCTGCTTCCTGTTGTGAAGCAAAATCATTGCCACTAGATGGCACTATGAAATATTGTTTGGTAAACTGATAATAGAGCCTTGTTAAAGTAAAATTAAATAGTGCAACACCAATAAGAAACAATCTTGTACTTTCTGTTTGCTCTGCTATCTCTAGATGTTGTCCAGGCAGCTGGTATCAATTACTTTAAGATATTAGAATATCATTCCATAGTGGTTTGGGGCAAATGTACAATGTCTAGAACATTCAGGCTGTTTCTGGTAATAACAGCAAGCAGCATTCAAACACTCGCACACTCGGGGCATTCTCAACATCTGGCAGATGACACTGATGTCCATAAATGATGGCATGCTGCTGGGTTCTTTCATATTACTTGTTTTCTTCATGACATTTATTTTCTACTATTCAGTAGTACAATGTCCTCTTAAGGTGGAACTTAACTCAGGGTAAACTTAAAAGGAATCGATTTCGAGTGCCCTCGCCTGGCGTTAACGGGGCAGTAATGGCTTTAAAATGTTGAAGTGGCCGGCTCCATTTTGAAAAGGGGCCTACTGCCTGGTGTCCGAAACGCCTGCCTGTTTCAGGTGATACATTTTTCTCAATATGGAAATCGGGGTCCTATGACATAAATAGGAAAATAATTGTCATTTTTGTTCGGAAATGGTTAGAGCCATGCAGTGCACACTCTAACCAGTTCCACGGCTGATGGCATCAAAGAGGCCACCAAAGATAAGTATTGAATTAATTTTGTGGGCCCCGGAGGAGCAGAAGGCCCCAAAAAAATCATTTGGACGGCTGCCGCCCCAGGACTCCATCCTCTGTGATCGCAACCACCATGCCCCCCTCAACTTACTTTGCTGGCAGCTGCCCTGGCCCAATCTGAGGCCTCAATCCACAGAGCTGCACCAAGATGCCTGTTTGGGGCCCTGCAGCTTGCCTGTAAAATTTAAATAAGGCTGGGGATCCAAAATGGCAGGGGCTTCTTCGCCAGTGTTCCGCCAGTCAGTCATCCAAAAGTTAAAAAAGACCCCAAAAGGAGAAAGTTGGACCTTGCTTTGCCTGTTTTTGGGCATAAAAATGGTCAACAGTGTTATAAATGGAACTCTGTAATACTTGCCACCAGAGGACGCGACTGTTGGAGTCCTAATGGTCACCTGCACACACGTGCAGGGCCAGTATAAAAGGTTGGCTGCCATGTTGTTTAGGCACGCTGAAGTTGTAATAAAGAAGACTAAGGTCACACTATGGTTAGCTCACAGTACTCAGCCTCGTGGAGTTCTTCTATACACAACAATTGGCGACGAGTAACATAATACGAACCTTCATGCAACTATGGCTGCCATTGGAATATTAGAGTGATTCTTAGAGGGTGATGATTGGGAGGCCTTCGTCGAGTACTTCATGGCCAATGAGCTGGAAGGAGACACTAATGCGGTCAAGCGCAGGGCGGTTCTCCCACCGTCTGTGGGCCTAAAATATACGGCTTCATCAAGAATCTGCTTACACCGACAAAACCAACGGAGAAGGAATATACAGAGTTGTGCACGCTGGTTCGGGACCACCTCAAGCCGAAGGAGAGTATCCTCATGGCCAGATATCGTTTTTACACGCATCATCGCTCCGAGGGCCAGGACGTGGCGGATTATGTCGCCGGCCTGAGATGCCTCGCAAGACCTTGCGATTTTGGAGCTACATTGGGGAAAATGCTGCGGGACTTTTTCATGCTGGGCATCAGCCACGAGGTCATTCTTCGAAAGCTGCTGGCTGCCGAAACCCTAGACCTGAGCAGGACCATCGCGATCGCCCAGGCATGCATGGCCACGGACGATAACACCAAACAGATATCTTCTCAACATCGAAGCTCACCAGCAAGTACTGTTCATAAAATGACATCACTAGCAGGCCGAACTGCATATGGCAGGACCTATATACGTCTGCGGCTGCAAGACCTGTGATGACTCAGAATCTGCCTTCGGGGATGAATGTGAATCCATTAGCACCATGTTGGTGCTGCAGGGGTAGTCATTGGGCCCATCAATGTCAATTCAAGCACTACGTGTGCAAAGGCTTCGCAATGATGGGGCACCTCCAGTGAATGTGCAAACGTGCTGCGGCATACCACGTGGTAGAGGTTGGTCGATCCGGTGCGGATCACGCAGCACAGGCAACTCAACCCGAGGAAGAAGTCTATGGGGTTCATACCTTCATCACCAAGAGCCCTCCTATAATGCTGAAAGTCAAATTAAATGGAGTTCCAGTATCCTTGGAGTTGGACACGGGTGTGCGTCAGACAACAGTGAGTCAGAAGGCTTTCGAAAAACTGTGGGGCAATAAAGCACAAAGGCCCAAACTGAGCCTGATTAATGCAAAGCTGCGTACCTACACCAAAGAGCTCATGCCAGTCATTGGAAGTGCGACAGTGAAGGTATCGTATGATGGAGCTGTGTATGACCTATCATTGTCGATTGTTCCAGGCAATGGCCCAACGCTGTTCGGCAGAAGCTGGCCAGAAAAGATTAGATGGAATTGGAATGACATCAAAGCACTATCTTCAGTGGATGATGCCTCATGTGCTCAAGTGCTGAGCAAGTTTCCCTCGCTATTCGAACCATGCATCGGCAACTTCACCGGCGCCAAGGTACAGATCCATCTAGGCCCCGATGCACGGCTCGTCCATCACAAGGCTCGGGCGGTTCCGTACATGATGAGGGAGAAAGTTGAGATCGAACTGGACAGACTCCAACTCAAAGGAATCATATCGCCAGTCGAGTTCAACGAGTGGGCCAGTCCAATTGATCCGGTGTTGAAAAGCGATGGCACGGTCAGAAACTGTGGAGACTACAGGGTAGCGATTAACCGAGCCTCAATACAGGACCAGTACCCGCTGCCCAAGGCGGATGACCTGTTCGCAACGTTAGCGGGGGGGGAAGTCATTCACCAAGTTGGACCTAACCTCCGTCTACATGACACAGGAGCTGGCTGAACCTTCGAAAAGACTGACGTGCATCAACACATACAAAGGGCTGTTTATATACCACAGTTGCCCTTTCGGGATTCGTTCGGCTGCATCCATTTTCCAGAGAAACATGGAGAGTTTGCTGAAATCTATTCCGCGCACCGTTGTGTTTCAAGGCAACATCCTGATCACTGGTCGTGACACCATAAAACATCTACACAACCTGGAAGAGGTTTTAAGTCGCCCAGACAGAGTGGGATTCAGGCTGAAACGCTCCAAGTGAGTTTTCCTGGCGCCAGAAGTCGAATTTTTGGGCAGAAAAATTACAGCAGATGGCATCAGGCTCACGGACTCAAAGACAGAGGCCATCAAGAATGCACCCAGACCACAGAATGTGATGGAGCTGCGTTTGTTCCTGGGACTCCTCAACTATTTCAGTAACTTTCTACCCGGGTTGAGCACATTGTTATGTAAGGGTGATGACTGGGTTTGGGGAAAATCTCAAGACACAGCCTTTGAGGAGGCCAGGAACCTGCTATGTTCAAATAAGTTACTTGTACACTATGACCCATGTAAACGTTTAGTGCTAGCTTGTGATGCCTCATCATACGGGGTCGGCTATGTGTTACTGTAAGCCAATGTATCGGACATAGAAACATAGAAACATAGAAAATAGGTGCAGGAGCAGGCCATTCAGCCCTTCTAGCCTGCACCGCCATTCAATGAGTTCATGGCTGAACATGAAACTTCAGTACCCCCTTCCTGCTTTCTCGCCATAACCCTTGATCCCCCGAGTAGTAAGGACTTCATCTAACTCCCTTTTGAATATATTTAGTGAATTGGCCTCAACTACTTTCTGTGGTAGAGAATTCCACAGGTTCACCACTCTCTGGGTGAAGAAGTTTCTCCTCATCTCGGTCCTAAATGGCTTACCCCTTATCCTCAGACTGTGACCCCTGGTTCTGGACTTCCCCAACATTGGGAACATTCTTTCTGCATCTAACCTGTCTAAACCCGTCAGAATTTTAAACGTTTCTATGAGGTCCCCTCTCATTCTTCTGAACTCCAGTGAATACAATCCCAATTGATCCAATCTTTCTTGATAGGTCAGTCCCGCCATCCCGGGAATCAGTCTGGTGAACCTTCGCTGCACTCCCTCAATAGCAAGAATGTCCTTCCTCAAGTTAGGAGACCAAAACTGTACACAATACTCCAGGTGTGGCCTCACCAAGGCCCTGTACAACTGTAGCAACACCTCCCTGCCCCTGTATTCAAATCCCCTCGCTATGAAGGCCAACATGCCAATCGGTTGCATACGCATCTAGAAGTCTATCTAAGGCAGAGAGAGCCTATGGTATGGTTGAGAAAGAGGCATTAGCATGTATATATGAAGTTAAGAAAATGCACCAATACATATTTGCACTTCAGTTTGAGTTTGAAATTGACCACAAGCCGCTCATTTCGCTGTTTTCAGAGAGCAAAGGTATAAATATCAATGCTTCATCCCGCATCCAAAGATGGGCACTAACATTATTCGCTTATGACTGTTATCCACTACAGACCAGGCACTGAAAACTGCCGATGCTCTCAGCCGGCTACCATTACCCACCACTGGGGTTGAAATGGCGCAGCCCGCAGACTTGCTACTGGTCATGGATGCTTTTGAGAGCAAGGGGTCACCCATCACAGCTCGGGTGACCTGGACCAGCCAGCTTCCTGTGCTATTATTAGTAAAGAGTTCCGTCCTAAATGGGAACTGATCGCCCCTTCCCGGAGAAATGCAAGATGAAATTAAGCCATTTCACTGACGCAAAGATGAAATGTCCATCCAGTTGGATTGTCTCTTATGGGGTAATCGCGTGATTTTGCCAAAAAAAAGTAGCGAAACGTCTATACACGACCTACACAGCACCCACCGAGGCATTGTCATGTTGAAGGCAATTACCAGGTCGCATGTTTGGTGGCCCAGCATTGACTCGGACTTGGAGTCATGTGTGCATCAGTGCAACATTTGCTCACAACTGAGCAATGCAGTAAGGGAGGCTCCACTGAGTCTGTGGTCATGGCCTTCCAAACTGTGGTCCAGGATCCACGTAGATTTTGCCGGCCCCTTTCTCGGAAAGATGTTTTTAGTAGTTGTGGACGCTTACTCCAAATGGATTGAATGCATAATCATGTCATCCAGCACGTCCATAGTCATCATTGAAAGCCTTCGGGCCATGATCACCATCCATGGCTTGCCCAACGTCCTTGTCAGCGACAATGGACCGTGTTTCACCAGCTCGGAATTCAACGAGATTATGACCCGCAATGGCATCAAGCATGTCAGGTCTGCTCCGTTTAAGCCTGCGTCTAACAGTCAAGCGGAGCGGGTTGTCCAAACAATCAAGCAGAGCATGAAATGCATGACGGACGGCCCCCTGCAGACCCATTTGTCTCACATTCTGTTCAGTTACCGGATACGGCCCCACTCACTCACCGGGGTTCCCCTGGCAGAATTGTTAATGAAGAGAGCCCTCAAAACCAGCCTCTCCCTAGTCCACCCGGATCTTAATGATCACGTGGAAACCCGGCGACACTAGAAGAACATGTACCACGATCGTGCGGCCGTTTTACGTGACATTGATGTTAACGACCCTGTGTTTGTCCTGAATTATGGTCATGGTCCCAAGATGGTTGCTGGCAATGTTTTGGCCAAGGAAAGGAATAGGGTGTTTATAACCAAACTGTTAAATGGCCAAACATGCAGAAAGCAGTTAGATCAGACCAAATTGCAATTTACTGACAACCAGGAACGCCTTGAAGAGGAAATTGTTATGTATGTAAACCTGTAAATACCTTATTTAACCACCAGAGGGCTCATCCCTTGGAGTCCCAAGGGATCCCACAATCCCTTGGGAGCAGCTGTACATAAGGAGGCCTCACAGGCTGGAGAGACACTCTGGAGACCTGTACTAAAGGACTACAGTCACACACTATTTTGAGTTTACAGTACCTGGTCAGATTCTTTATTCAAAACATAACAACTGGCGACGAGATACAGATGACAAACCCCACCACAACAATGCAGAGAACCATGGGCATCCTGGAGAAATTTTCGGAGGGATGATTGGGAAACCGTCGTGGAGCAACTCGACCAATACTTCGTGGCCAACGAGCTGGAAGGAGAAGCAAATGCCGCCAAACAAAGGGCAATCCTTCTCACCGTTTATGCATCAATATCTGTTTGGGCTCAAATTTGAAATGGAAACCGACCATGTGCCACTTATATCCCTCTTTTCTGAAAGTAAGGCGATAAATACGAATGCATCGGCCCGCATCCAGAGATGGGCGCTCACGTTGTCCGCATACAACTACACCATCCGCCACAGGCCAGGCACAGAAAACTGCCGATGTTCTCAGGCGGACTGCCTTCTATGGGGTAATGGGGTAGTGGTGCCAAAAAAGAGCAAGGAGACTTTCATTAGTGACCTCCACAGTACCCAACCAGGCATTGTAATGATGAAAGCGATAGCCGGATCCCACGTGTGGTGGCCCGGTATCGATGCAGACTTAGAGTCCTGCGTGCACAAATGTAACACATGTTCACAGTTAAGCAATGCACCCAGGGAGGCGCCACTAAGTTTATGGTCCTTGCCCTCCAAACTGTGGTCCAGGGTCCATGTCGGCTATGTAGGCCCATTCTTGGGAAAAATGTTCCTTGTGGTTGTAGATGCGTACTCCAAATGGATTGAATGTGAGATAATGTCGGCAAGCACATCCGCTGCCATCATTGAAAGACTGCGGGCCATGATGGCCGCGCAGGGCCTGCCTGATGTCCTTGTGAGTGACAATGGCCCGTGCTTCACCAGTGCCGTGTTCAAAGAGTTCATGACCACAATGGGATCAAACATGTCACATCTGCGCCGTTTAAACCAGCGTCCAATGGTCAGGCAGAGCGAGCAGTGCAAACAATCAAGCAGAGCTTGAAGAGAGTAACTGAAGGCTCACTGCAGACTCGCCTATCCCGAGCCCTGCTTAGTTACCGCACAAGACCCCATTCGCTCACTGGGTTTCCCCGACTGAACTGCTCATGAAAAGGACACTTGAGACAAGTGCAGGACATTCTGAAATGGGAGGGAGAACAGCCAGTTGTCGTGGTGCACATTGGTACCAACGACATAGGCAAAAAAAGGGATGAGGTCCTACGAAACGAATTTAAGGAGCTAGGAGCTAAATTAAAAAGTAGGACCTCAAAAGTAGTAATCTCGGGATTGCTACCAGTGCCACGTGATAGTCAGAGTAGGAATCGCAGGATAGCGCAGATGAATACGTGGCTTGAGCAGTGGTGCAGCAGGGAGGGATTCAAATTCCTGGGGCATTGGGACCGGTTCTGGGGGAGGTGGGACCAGTACAAACCGGACGGTCTGCACCTGGGCAGGACTGGAACCAATGTCCTAGGGGGAGTGTTTGCTAGTGCTGTTGGGGAGGATTTAAACTAATATGGCAGGGGGATGGGAACCAATGCAGGGAGACAGAGGGAAACAAAAAGGAGCCAAAAGCAAAAGACAGAAAGGAGATGAGGAAAAGTGTAGGGCAGAGAAACCCAAGGCAAAGAACAAAAAGGGCCACTGTACAGCAAAATTCTAAAAGGACAAAGGGTGTTAATAAAACAAGCCTGAAGGCTTTGTGTCTTAATGCAAGGAGTATCCGCAATAAGGTGGATGAATTAATTGTGCAAATAGATGTTAACAAATATGATGTGATTGGGATTACGGAGACGTGGCTCCAGGATGATCAGGGCTGGGAACTCAACATTCAGGGGTATTCAACATTCAGGAAGGATAGAATAAAAGGAAAAGGAGGTGGGGTAGCATTGCTGGTTAAAGAGGAGATTAATGCAATAGTTAGGAAAGACATTAGCTTGGATGATGTGGAATCTATATGGGTAGAGCTGCAGAACACCAAAGGGCAAAAAACGTTAGTAGGAGTTGTGTACAGACCTCCAAACAGTAATAGGGATGTTGGGGAGGACATCAAACAGGAAATTAGGGGTGCATGCAATAAAGGTGTAGCAGTTATAATGGGTGACTTTAATATGCACATAGATTGGGCTAGCCAAACTGGAAGCAATACGGTGGAGGAGGATTTCCTGGAGTGCATAAGGGATGGTTTTCTAGACCAATATGTTGAGGAACCAACTAGGGGGGAGGCCATCTTAGACTGGGTGTTGTGTAATGAGAGAGGATTAATTAGCAATCTCATTGTGCGAGGCCCCTTGGGGAAGAGTGACCATAATATGGTGGAATTCTGCATTAGGATGGAGAATGAAACAGTAATTTCAGAGACCATGGTCCAGAACTTAAAGAAGGGTAACTTTGAAGGTATGAGGCGTGAATTGGCTAGGATAGATTGGCGAATGATACTTAGGGGGTTGACTGTGGATGGGCAATGGCAGACATTTAGAGACCGCATGGATGAAGTCCAACAATTGTACATTCCTGTCTGGCGTAAAAATAAAAAGGGGAAGGTGGCTCAACCGTGGCTATCTAGGGAAATCAGGGATAGTATTAAAGCCAAGGAAGTGGCATACAAATTGGCCAGAAATAGCAGCGAACCTGGGGACTGGGAGAAATTTAGAACTCAGCAGAGGAGGACAAAGGGTTTGATTAGGACAGGGAAAATGGAGTACGAGAAGAAGCTTGCAGGGAACATTAAGGCGGATTGCAAAAGTTTCTATAGGTATGTAAAGAGAAAAAGGTTGGTGAAGACAAACGTAGGTCCCCTGCAGTCAGAATCAGGGGAAGTCATAACGGGGAACAAAGAAATGGCGGATCAATTGAACAAGTACTTTGGTTCGGTATTCACTAAGGAGGATACAAACAACCTTCCGGATATAAAAGGGGTCAGAGGGTCTAGTAAGGAAGAGGAACTGAGGGAAATCTTTATTAGTCGGGAAATTGTGTTGGGGAAATTGATGGGATTGAAGGCAGATAAATCCCCAGGGCCTGATGGCCTGCATCCTAGAGTACTTAAGGAGGTGGCCTTGGAAATAGCGGATGCATTGACAGTCATTTTCCAACATTCCATTGACTCTGGATCAGTTCCTATGGAGTGGAGGGTAGCCAATGTAACCCCACTTTTTAAAAAAGGAGGGAGAGAGAAAACAGGGAATTATAGACCGGTCAGCCTGACCTCAGTAGTGGGTAAAATGATGGAATCAATTATTAAGGATGTCATAGCAGTGCATCTGGAAAATGGTGACATGATAGGTCCAAGTCAGCATGGATTTGTGAAAGGGAAATCATGCTTGACAAATCTTCTGGAATTTTTTGAGGATGTTTCCAGTAAAGTGGACAAAGGAGAACCAGTTGATGTGGTATATTTGGACTTTCAGAAGGCTTTCGACAAGGTCCCACACAAGAGATTAATGTGCAAAGTTAAAGCACATGGGATTGGGGGTAGTGTGCTGACGTGGATTGAGAACTGGTTGTCAGACAGGAAGCAAAGAGTAGGAGTAAACGGGTACTTTTCAGAATGGCAGGCAGTGACTAGTGGAGTGCCGCAAGGTTCTGTGCTGGGGCCCCAGCTGTTTACATTGTACATTAATGATTTAGACGAGGGGATTAAATGCAGTATCTCCAAATTTGCGGATGATACTAAGTTGGGTGGCAGTGTGAGCTGCGAGGAGGATGCTATTAGGCTGCAGAGTGACTTGGATAGGTTAGGTGAGTGGGCAAATGCATGGCAGATGAAGTATAATGTGGATAAATGTGAGGTTATCCACTTTGGTGGTAAAAACAGAGAGACAGACTATTATCTGAATGGTGACAGATTAGGAAAAGGGAAGGTGCAACGAGACCTGGGTGTCATGGTACATCAGTCATTGAAGGTTGGCATGCAGGTACAGCAGGCGGTTAAGAAAGCAAATGGCATGTTGGCCTTCATAGCGAGGGGATTTGAATACAGGGGCAGGGAGGTGTTGCTACAGTTGTACAGGGCCTTGGTGAGGCCACACCTGGAGTATTGTGTACAGTTTTGGTCTCCTAACTTGAGGAAGGACATTCTTGCTATTGAGGGAGTGCAGCGAAGGTTCACCAGACTGATTCCCGGGATGGCGGGACTGACCTATCAAGAAAGATTGGATCAATTGGGCTTGTATTCACTGGAGTTCAGAAGAATGAGAGGGGACCTCATAGAAACGTTTAAAATTCTGACGGGTTTAGACAGGTTAGATGCAGAAAGAATGTTCCCAATGTTGGGGAAGTCCAGAACCAGGGGTCACAGTCTGAGGATAAGGGGTAAGCCATTTAGGACCGAGATGAGGAGAAACTTCTTCACCCAGAGAGTGGTGAACCTGTGGAATTCTCTACCACAGAAAGTAGTTGAGGCCAATTCACTAAATATATTCAAAAGGGAGTTAGATGAAGTCCTTACTACTCGGGGGATCAAGGGTTATGGCGAGAAAGCAGGAAGGGGGTACTGAAGTTTCATGTTCAGCCATGAACTCATTGAATGGCGGTGCAGGCTAGAAGGGCTGAATGGCCTGCTCCTGCACCTATTTTCTATGTTTCTATGTTTCTAAGGCTCTCGTTAGTCCACCCTGATCTACACGAACAGATAGAGAGCAGGTGGCTTCAACAGAATACATATCATGATCGCACAAATGTGTCACGCGAAATTGAGATTAATGATCCTGTATTTGTGTTGAACTATGGATAAGGTTGCAAGTGGCTTTCTGGCACTGTCGTGGCCAAAGAGGGGAGTAGGGTGTTTCAGGTCAAACTTTCAAATGGACTCACCTGCAGAAAACACTTGGACCAAACCAAACTCAGGTTTACGGACTATCCAGAACAACCCACAATAGACTCTACCTTTTTCGACCCCCCAACACACACACAAGTGGCAACCCACCCAGCGGTTGACCATGAAGCAAAACCCATCACCCGCAGCATCCCAGCAGGACTCACCACACCCAGCAGCCCTGCAAGGCCAGCTGCACAGCAGCCCAGCGAGGGCCCAACAAATGACTCACCAAAACCAGCATTTGCACCGAGACGATCAACCAGGGAAAAAAAGGCTCCAGATCGACTCACATTGCTAATAGTTACGCTACTCGTCATCGGAGAGGCCAGCGGGAGGTCGGAGGGAGGCTTATAAAACACCCAGCAGCTAGGAGCGACGGGAGTTCATTGTCGGAGAGACCAGCAGGAGGTTGGAGGGAGGCCTATAACAGGCCCAGCGGCGGGAGTTCATCATCGGAGAGGCCAGCGGGAGGTCGGAGGGTGGCCTATAAAAGGGCCCAGCAGTCGGGAGCGGTGGGAGTTCGTCATCGGAGAGGTCAGCGGGAGGTCGGAGGGAGGGCTATAAAAGGCCCAGCAGTCGGGAGCGGCGGGAGTTCATCATCGGAGAGGCGTGCTGGTGCAGTTGCAGGGAGAGAAGGCAAAAAAGAAGAAAAAAATCGAAGGGTGATGTCACAGTCAAGAGGGTAAGTGATTGGCTGGTGATTGGTGAGTAGTTTTTCTTTTTCTTTTCCTTTATCAACAGGTAACCTTTATCATTGTTGTTGCCAAATTAAGTTAATCTGAGGTTAAGTCATGGCAGGAGAGCTCGGACACACGTCATGCTCCTCCTGTGCTATGTGGGAACTCAGGGACACTGGACATGTACAGGAAATGTGTCCTGCTGCAGCTCCTGACAGACCGCATTGCGGCACTGGAGCTGCGGGTGGATTCACTCTAGAGTATGCGCGATGCTGAGGATGCCGTGAATAGCACGTTTAGTGAGTTGGTCATACCGCAGGTAAAGGTTACACAGACAGATAGGGAATGGGTGACAAACAGAAAGAGCAGTAGAAAGAAGGTAGTGCAGAGGTCCCCTGTGGTCATCCCCCTCCAAAACAGATACACCGTTTTGGGTACTGTTGGGGAGGATGACTTATCAGGGGAGGGCAGCAGCCAAGTCCATGGCACCGTCGGTGGCTCTGCTGCACAGGAGGGCAGGAAAAAAAGTGGGAGAGCTATAGTGGTAAGGGATTTTATTGTAAGGCGAATAGATAGGCGTTTCTGCGGCCGCAATCGAGACTCCAGGATGGTATGTTGCCTCCCTGGTGCAAGGATCCAGGAGCAGCTGCAGGACATTTTGGAGGGGGAGGGTGAACAGCCAGTTGTCGTGATGCATATAGGTACCAACGATATAGATAAAAGACGGGATGAGATGGGGGAGCTAGGAGTTAAATTAAAAAATAGGACCTCAAAGATAGTAATCTCAGGATTGCCATCAGTGCCACGTGTCGTCAGTGTAGTAATCGCAGGATAGCTCAAATGAATATGTGGCTTGAGGAGTGATACAGAAGGGAGGGATTCAACTTCCTGGGACATTGGAACCGGTTCTGGGGGAGGTGGGACCAGTACAAACCGGACAGTCCGCACCTGGGCAGGACCAGAACCAATGTCCTAGGGGGAGTGTTTGCTAGTGCTGTTGGGGAGGGATTAAACTAATATGGCAGGGGGATGGGAACCAATGCAGGGAGACAGAGGGAAGTAGAATGGGGGCAGAAGCAAAAGATAGAAAGAAGAAAAATAAACGTGGAGAGCAGAGAAACCCAAAGCAAAAATCAAAAAGGGCCACATTACAGCAAAATTGTAAAGGGGAAAATTGTGTTAAAAAGACAAGCCTGAAAGCTCTGTGCCTCAATGCGAGGAGTATTCGTAATAAGGTGACGAATTAACTGCACAGGCAGCAATTAACTTGAGGAAGGACATTCTTGCTATTGAGGGAGTGCAGTGAAGGGAGTGCAGCGAAGGTTCACCAGACTGATTCCCGGGATGGCGCGACTGACCAATCAAGAAAGACTGGATCAACTGGGCTTGTATTCACTGGAGTTCAGAAGAATGAGAGGGGACCTCATCGAAATGTTTAAAATTCTGATGGGTTCAAACAGGTTAGATGCAGGAAGAATGTTCCCAATGTTGGGAAGTCCAGAACCAGGGGTCACAGTCTAAGGATAAGGGGTAAGCCATTTAGGACCGAGATGAGGAGAAACTTCTTCACCCAGAGAGTGGTGAACCTGTGGAATTCTCTACCACAGAAAGTTGTTGAGGCCAATTCACTAAATATATTCAAGAAGGAGTTAGATGAAGTCCTTACTACTAGGGGGATCAAGGGGTATGGCAAGAAAGCAGGAATGGGGTACTGAAGTTGCATGTTCAGCTCATTGAATGGCGGTGCAGGCTCGAAGGGCCGAATGGCCTACTCCTGCACCTATTTTCTATGTTTCTATGTTTCTATGTTAATGAAAATGATATAATTGGCATCACAGAGACAAGGCTCCAGACAAGGCTGGGAACTCAACATCCAGGGGTATTCAACATTCAGGAAGGATAGACAGAAAGGAAAAGGAGGTGGGGTAGCGTTGCTGATTAAAGAGGAAATTAACGCAATAGTAAGGAAGGACATTAGCTTGGATGATGTGGAATCTGTATGGGTGGAGCTACAGAATACGAAAGGGCAGAAAACGCTACCAAACAGTAGTAGTGAGGTTGGGGACAGCATCAAACAAGAAATTAGGGATGCGTGCAATAAAGGTACAGCAGTTATCATGGGCGACTTTAATCTACATATAGATTGGGCTAACCAAACTGGTAGCAATACGGTGGAGGAGGATTTCCTGAAGTGTATTCGGGATGGTTTTCTCGACCAATATGTTGAGGAACCAACTAGAGGGCTGGCCATCCTACACTGGGTGATGTGTAATGAGAAAAGACTAATTAGCAATCTTGTTGTGCGAGGGCTCTTGGGGAAGAGTGACCATAATATGGTAGAATTCTTTATTAAGATCGAGAGTGACACAGTTAATTCAGACACTAGGGTCCTGAACTTAAGGAAAGGTAACTTTGATGGTATGAGACGTGAATTGGCTAGAAGAGTCTGGCAAATGATACTTAAAGGGTTGACGGTGGATAGGCAATGGCAAACATTTAAAGATCACATGGATGAACTGCAACAATTGTACATCCCTGTCTGGAGTAAAAATAAAACAGGGAAGATGGCTCAACCATGGTTAACAAGGGAAATTAAGGATAGTGTTAAATCTAAGGAAGAGGCATATAAATTGGCCAGAAAAAGTAGCAAACCTGAGGCCTGAGAGAAATTTAGAATTCAGCAGAGGAGGACAAAGGGTTTAATTAGGAGGGAGGAAATAGAGTATGAGAGGAAGCTTGCCGGGAACATAAAAACTGACTGCAAAAGCTTCTATAGATATGTGAAGAGAACAAGATTAGTGAAGACAAACGTAGGTCCCTTGCAGTCAGATTCAGGTGAATTTATAATGGAGAACAAAGAAATGGCAGACCAGTTGAACAAATACTTTGGTTCTGTCTTCACGAAGGAAGACACAAATAACCTTCCGGAAAAACTAGGGGAATGAGGGTCTAGTGAGAAGGAGGAACTGAAGGAAATCCTTATTAGTCAGGAAATTGTGTTAGGGAGATTGACGGGATTGAAGGCCGATACATCCCCGGGGCCTGATAATCTGCATCCCAGAGTACTTAAGGAAGTGGCCTAGAAATAGTGGATGCACTGGTGATCATTTTCCAATAGTTTATCGACTCTGGATCAGTTCCTGTGGACTGGAGGGTAGCTAATATAACACAATTTTTTTGAAAAGAAGGGACAGAGAAATCAGGTAATTATAGACCGGTTAGCCTGACACCAGTAGTGTGGAAAATGTTAGAATCGATTATTAAAGGTGAAATAGCAGCGCATTTGGAAAGCAGTGACAGGATCGGTCCAAGTTAGCATGGATTTATGAAAGGGAAATCATGCGTGACAAATCTTCTAGAATTTTTTGAGGATGTAACCAGTAAAGTGGACAAGGGAGAACCAGTGGATGTGGTGTATTTGGAGTTTCAAAAGGCTGTTGACAAGGTCCCACAGAAGAGATTGGTGTGCAAAATTAAAGCACATGGTATTGGGGGTAATGTACTGACGTGGATAGAGAACTCGTTGGCAGACAGGAAGCAGAGAGTAGGGATAAACAGGTCCTTTTCAGAATGGTAGGCAGTGACTAGTGGGGTGCCACAGGGCTCAGTGCTGGGGCCCCAGCTATTTACAATATACGTTAATGATTTAGATGAAGGAATTGAGTGTAATATCCACAAGTTTGCAGATGACACTAAGCTGGGTGGCAGTGTGAGCTGTGAGGGGGACGCTAAGAGGCTGCAGGGTGATTTGGACAGGTTAGGTGAGTGGGCAAATGCATGGCAGATGCAGTATAATGTGGATAAATGTGAAGTTATCCACTTTGGGGGCAAAAACACGAAGGCAGAATATTATCTGAATGGCGGCAGATTAGGAAAAGGGGAGGTGCAACGAGACCTTGGTGTCATGGTACATCAGTCATTGAAAGTTGGCATGCAGGTACAGCAGACGGCGAAGAAGGCAGATGGCATGTTGGCCTTCATAGCTCGGGGATTTGAGTACAGAAGCAGGGAGGTCTTACTGCAGTTGTACAGGGCTTTGGTGAGGCCTCACCTGGAATATTATTTTCAGTTTTGGTCTCCTAATCTGAGGAAGGACGTTCTTGCTATTGAGGGAGTGCAGCGAAGGTTCACCAGACTGATTCCCGGAATGGCTGGACTGACATATGAGGAGAGACTGGATCGACTGGGCCTGTATTCACTGGAGATTAGAAGGATGAGAGGGGATCTCATAGAAACATATAAAATTATGACGGGACTGAACAGGTTAGATGCAGAAAGAATGTTCCCGATGTTGGGGAAGTCCAGAACCAGGGGACACAGTCTAAGGATAAGGGGTAAGCCATTTAGGACTGAGATGAGGAGAAACTTCTTCACTCAGAGAGTTGTTAACCTGTGGAATTCCCTACTGCAGAGAGTTGTTGATGCCAGTTCATTAGATATATTCAAGAGGGAATTAGATATGGCCCATACGGCTAAAGAGATCAAGGGGTATGGAGAGAAAGCAAGAAAACGGTACTGAGGTGAGTGATCAGCCATGATCTTATTGAATGATGGTGCAGGCTCGAAGGTCCAAATGGCCTACTCCTGCACCTATTTTCTATGTTTCTATTGACTTGGTGGGGGAGCGGGGAGGGCGGGGGAGTGTTGTCATATATGTAAACCTGTAAATACCTTGTTTAACCACCAGAGGGCTCATCCCCTGTTGTCCCAAGGGATCCCACAATCCCTTGGGAGCACCTGTACATAAGGAGGCCTCAAAGGCTGGAGAGGCACTCTGGAGACCTGTACTAAAGGACTACGGTCACACATTACTTTGAGCTTACAGTATCTGGTCAGATTCTTTATTCAAGACAGAACAGGCATCACCATCGATGATCCACCAACACACACCCAACCAGCAATCGACCTCGAAGTCAATCACGAGAATGAACCCTGCGGTCCTGACAGTCTGGTCAGACCAGCCGCGGTGCAGTGCAGCAATGGTCCGGCCAACTCACACACGCCAGGGTTTGAACTTAGACAATCAACCAGGGAGCGAAGGGCTCCGGATCTCCTCAACTTGTAAATAACTTGTACCGAAGACTTTGCGGGGGTCGGGAGGAGTGATGTTATGTAACACCAGAGGGCGCGACTGTTGGAGTCCTAATGGTCACCTGCACACACGTGCAGGGCCAGTATAAAAGGTTGGCTGCCATGTTGTTTAGGCACTCTGGAGTTGTAATAAAGAAGGCTAAGGTCACACTAAGTTTAGCTCACAGTACTCATCCTCGTGGAGTTCTTCTATACACAACAAACAGCATACCAATTCATCACCTAGATCGCATGTGACCAAGAAGCAGCAGAAGTGCGTCGATCATCATATTGGTGTGATTAATCATCTGTGTCAATCAATTAAAACATAATGATGAGGTTCCTTGCACAGGTTTAGGACCTACTTGGGAAACTGGCTTGTGCCAACACTTGATTCGTCAGTTCTTAAGTCCACCCTGTAAATAATGGCAGGAACCGTCAGAAAGCAGCCTTCACCACTGTTAATTAATGGGATCCTCACCTCCATTAAGGTAGGTCTCTGGTTTGTCGATTCAGTCTGCTGGGGTGGATATTGGCTACAATTAGAGGGGGAGAAATTCGGTAGCGCCCCATTTGGGGCACTAACTTGTTAAATTTTGAAAATTTAGCGCCAGGCACAAAGGATTCGTTCCTTCTTCTAAATTAGACTTTATCGCCCCAGGAAGGAAGTGGGGTGGTAAATTAAGCGCTAATGTCCTCAGTGGGGGGGCTACAGGAGTGCTACCACCAGAGCATGACTGAATTTCAAGTGACTTGCATTCGATCCTTGACATTGGCTGATTCCAGCTTTTAAAGGGAAGGTTCTATAGAGCTGCAGCTGCTATTTTCACCTTTCCTGCAACTGAACTCGACCTGAGACCAATTGAAAGACCTCACGGCTATGGCTGCTCCTCATCCACATTTAAGGGAGGGAGCTCGTCAGTTTAATGACAGCGCATTGGAGGCATTGGTGGGGGCAGTGGAACAAAGGATAAAAGCGCTGTTCCTGGCAAGTGAAATTATGCCATTGCCCCAGGTCTTCAGGGCAATGTGGAAGGAAGTAGTAAAGGAGGTTTCAGCCAGTAGTGTCATGGAACATCGCCCCACACAATGCTGTAAGAAGCTCAATGACCACAGTCGGGTAGTCAAGGTAAGTCCATGCTTCAACAGGTTCGCCACACCAGCATCTGAACTTCTGTCTGTGCACACTGCACAAACCACCAGTCCCCCACCACTGACTCACCAAACATCTGCAACTGCTCAAACTCACATCCTCATCTCACACCTTGCCTACATTCACAGCAATTCAACGATGGCAGGTATATCTCGCAGACACATAGCTGGTCTCTGACTCACACACATTCCTTTCTTTTGCAGGCCAAGATGGCACACAATAGGATAGATCAGCAGCGGATATACAGGGCCTTAGCTCCAGCAGCCCTCAAACCTTGAGGAGCGAGTGCTGCAGCTCATTGGGCAGCTGGTGGTGGGCGCCATGGCTGTCAGCAACGTCGACCCTGCTGGGGGAAACAACGGTATCTTTCGCCCCTCTCCTTCTCTCATCCCACTTCCCCTCACACCAGAAGGCTTTATCACTTTCCAGCTCCTGATACTGTCTGCATTCCTTGCTCGATTCCTACCCCACTTCCCTCACTTTAATGCGAGTTTGTGCCATTTGTGCTTTCAGATAACGAGGCAATAGCTGTCCATCCTGCACCTGAGCCCCCCCCCCCCAACACATTGTGGAGGGAGATGAAGAGGAGGAGGAGCCGAGCATTGAACTGGACATTAAATGAGTGGTAACCTTTGCGGTTACGGAATACCTCAGGATTGTAACGCGGTATCTGGAAAGTGATGTGGGTGCAGTCAATGGCACCCTGCACCATGGGGTGGCCCGCTACCGTGGCAAAGCCACATGCATGCTTGTGCTGCTTCTGTCTAGTCATGGGGAAGGAAATGTAGTCCCCCTCTTCCTTCTGTGGCGAGCATCTGTGATCTCGTGGATGCAGCAATGGACAGCGAACTGGGAGATGTTGGAGAAGTTCCCTGTTGCACACCGGAAGGATCCACTGGCCTAGAAATTGAGTGTGTTGTTGAGCTGGACTGCCATTGAGAGAGTTGTCCTCACTCTGGTCTGAGGCTCGAGGTCTAGTTGCAAGAGGTGCCAGAGATTTGTGACCATGTCCTTGCTGAAGCGCAGCCTTCAAACACACTGTTCCTCAGTGAAATTGATGCAGGAGAACTGCTGCCGGAATACCCTGGGAGGGTAAGGCCTCCTGTTGGCTCTCCTCCCTCTGGCCACATTTTGCAGCCTTTCTCTGTGCCTCAGTTGCCTCCGATGGTGATGCTGGAGTGCAAGGTCCAGCACAGCTCCTGTGAATCACTGTTAATGTTGGACTTTCAAATCTGCCCTCAATGCAAGTCAGGAATCTTTAAGAGCCAGAACACTCCTGCAAATCGCTCAAATTGGTCGAAACGTCTGTCTGCCTATGTGAAACTCAGAAGGAAACATTATTGGCCAACTAAAACTTCACCGGCTGCTGGTGCCTTTAAATAGCGCTCCTCCAGCCGACATCCGACTGAAACCCGACCACTGAAGCTGTCGGTCTCAGTGCCAGGCACTAAACTAGGGGACAAGGGTCAATATTTGTTCTGAGACGCTAGCGGGGTGGTGCACATAGTGATGACGTCAGCATCGCCGGGCGCAGCAGAGCAGGGGTACTATGTGTTACCGCCACTGAAAAACCTCTGTCGAATTTATCGGGAGGTGCTGTTCTTGCTGCGCCCAGGGGCGCTAGCGGGAGGCACAAAGTAGCCCAATTTCTCCAATAGTACTTTGAAATGTCTTTAACCTACTTTTTGGAGTCACAGCAGCTATATTATCTTTACAATTCTGTACAGTTGCGGCTGTCATGGGTGTTCTGCTTGGTCTCCCATTGGAGTGCTGGACCAGGAGCAGCACCAGCAAAGGAGAGCCCACAGATCTGCAGATGCTACAAGCAGACGCGGGTGGGGAGTGCAGGAGGCCCTACACCACACGAGAAACCGTCCGGGGGGGCGCTAACGGGGAGCAAACGACTTTGCTGCTAACGACTCCCTCTAAACTCGACGGGACTTTAGCGGCGACAGTAACCTGCAGCATCCCGCTCTGCTGCACCAACGATACTGATGTCATCACCTTGCGCAGCCCCCCATTAGCACCCTGGACCCTAAATTGGGTATCGTCCCCAGAACCTGCGGCAGGCGATGACAGCGGCACCTTCAGGGGACGGCCACTTGCGGGACGATAGTTAACGGGGAGGTGTGGTGGTTTCAAAAAAAAATTCTGATTTTTTGGTGTACCCCATCGGCGCTTTGAACGCGGGATCTGTGCCGCGATCGGTCAGCCCGGCATTCTGCTTGAGTGCCAGGCTGTTGGCTCCCTGGTGATTCGGTAGGACACTTTCATTAATGCAGAGTTTGTAGCTTGAACCCTTCACTTTAATTAACGGAAGAGCCCCTCCTACGCGTCAGCGTTATGCGACCCAGTGCGTAGCGTTGTACCACGCTCCTGACCCGTCCAACCCACTACTGCCTCAGAAAGGAAGTGGAATGCTTTATTTTGCACTCCACTTACTTTTGGGGGCAGTAAGCCCAATTTCTCACAAGAGGCGAGACTTCTGCACCTAGCACAAAGTCTCACACCTCACGAGTGTTACCACCCCCAAACGGGCGGTTCCCAATTATTCCCCCCCACCTGAGCATTATACCTCAACATCACTGAGCAGCAGTGCATCAGGCACAAGGGGAGCGATCATAGAGCTTTGTCACCTGCTGCAGCACCAACCCAAGCCAAGGGTGCGGACAGCACTGCCTGCGGCTGTCAAGGTCACCGTGGCTCCCAATTGCTATGCCACAGGGCCATTCGAGGCTGCAACAATATTTGGTTCACGACTGCATATGGGATATTACCAAGTTCATCTACACCAGGAGGAGCAATTTCATCTCCTTTGCTATGGAGCCAGTGAAGGAGCACGAGACAGCTAGGGCTTTGCCAGGATTGCAGGCTTCCCACGGGTGCAAGGATTAATTGACTGCACACACATTGCCAGCGTTTTCTGCAACAAGGTCCAGGCATGTATGTCAACAGGAATAGATTCCTCCCTCAGTGTGCAGGTGGTGTGTGTGATGACAGAATCATGCAGATCAGTGTCCAGTTTCCTGGCAGTAGTCATGACACCTTTATCCTGTGCCAGCCCTCAATACCGCTTCTATTCCACGCAGACATTAGGTATTAGGCTGGCTGCTAGGCAATGGAGGTATGCCCTAAGCACGTGGCTCATGACACCAGTCAGGAGCTTGGGCATAGCACCTGAGGACGGCTATAATCGGAGCTATGCATCCACCACAGCTCTGATATGTAAAGTACAGGAACAGCGCCGAGAACCCGGAAGCCTTGGGATGAAGGCCGCTCCAGATTCTGTATATTTCTGGACTTTGGAACATCTTTATGTCGTCCCGAATCCAGAAACGTCTGAGCCCAGGTTCATGTATTTCCAGACTTCGAAATGTATTTCCGACGACCCAAGTCTGGAAACAACTGGACCAAGGTAGGTAGGTAGGTAGGTGGGGGGGGGGGGGGGGGGGGTGGGAGAGCAGAGGTGGGGGGGGGGGGTGTGGGGTGGGATCGCGTAGCGACGGGGCGGGGGGATCGAGTAGAGACGGGAGGGGTCGAGCAGTGGTGGGGAGTGGGGTCGAGTGGCGATGGGGGGGGGGGGGCGGAGGGTTGAGCAGTGGCGGCGGAGTGGGGGGTCGGGGGGGGTTGGCCCGAGACGGGGAAGAGGTTGGGGGTGGCCCGAGGTAGGGGTCCAGATTCCGGAACTCCAGATTCTCGATGCTGTACCTGTATGAGATTCTGTGGTTGAGAGGCTTCTAAGTAGCCTTCCAGCATGAGGGATAGACAGGCCTTCACATCTCATTGTGCCATCCCCATCACAATCTCCATTCCCTAACCACCAACTCCATCCTTTTCCTGGCCACTGTCTGAGGCCGAACCAGACTGTTCATAAGAACATAAGAACATAAGAATTAGGAACAAGAGTAGGCCATCTAGCCCCTCGAGCCTGCTCCGCCACTCAACAAGATTATGGCTGATCTGGCCGTGGACTCAGCTCCACTTACTCATCCGCTCCCCATAACCCTTAGTTCCCTTATTGGTTAAAAATCTATCTATCTGTGATTTGAATACATTCAATGAGCTAGCCTCAACTGCTTCCCTGGGCAGAGAATTCCACAGATTCACAACCCTCTGGGAGAAGAAATTCCTTCTCAACTCGGTTTTAAATTGGCTC
This sequence comes from Pristiophorus japonicus, assembly GCF_044704955.1. Lineage (NCBI taxonomy): Eukaryota > Metazoa > Chordata > Chondrichthyes > Pristiophoridae > Pristiophorus > Pristiophorus japonicus. The sequence goes on from NC_091978.1 coordinate 149,378,701, forward strand.
CCCCGTATTTTGAGGTTGTGCCCTCTAGTTCTAGTCTCCCCGACCAATGGAAACAACCTCTCTGCCTCTATCTTGTCTATCCATTGCATTATTTTAAATGTTTCTTTAAGATCACCCCTCATCCTTCTGAACTCCAACGAGTAAAGACCCAGTCTACTCAATCTATCATCATAAGGTAACCCCCTCATCTCTGGAATCAGCTGAGTGAATCGTGTCTGTACCCACTCCAAAGCTAGTATATCCTTCCTTAAGTAAGGTGACCAAAACTGCATGCAGTACTCCAGGTGCGGCCTCACCAATACCCTATACAGTTGCAGCAGGACCTCCCTGCTTTTGTACTCCATCCCTCTCACAATGAAGGCCAACATTCCATTCGCCTTCCTGATTACCTGCTGCACCTGCAAACTAACTTTTTGGGATCATCCTAAAAGAGTTTCATGCACAAGAACCCCCAGGTCCCTCTGCACCGCAGCATGTTGTAATTTGTCCCCATTCAAATAATATTCCCTTTTACTGTTTTTTTTCCCCAAGTGGATGACCTCGCATTTTCCGACATTGTATTCCATCTGCCAAACCTTAGCCCATTCGCTTAACCTATCCAAATCTCTTTGCAGCCTCTCTGTGTCCTCTACACAACCTGCTTTCCCACTAATCTTTGTGTCATCTGCAAATTTTGTTACACTACACTCTGTCCCCTCTTCCAGGTCATCTATGTATATTGTAAACAGTTGTGGTCCCAGCACCGATCCCTGTGGCACACCACTAACCACCGATTTCCAACCCGAAAAGGACCCATTTATCCCGACTCTCTGCTTTCTGTTAGCCAGCCAATTCTCGATCCATGCTAATACATTTCCTCTGACTCCGTGTACCTTTATCTTCTGCAGTAGCCTTTTGTGTGGCACCTTATCGAATGCCTTATCAAATGCCTTCGCAACCTTGAAATTCTATTTGACCCTGAGCTGACCTTTTGATCACATATCCATTCCATCACCCAGACTGCCTGACCCCACCTCTGTAAATTCACCATTTCCGCTCCTGCCTCAGCTCATCTGCTGCTGAAACCCTCATCCATGCCTTTGTTAACTTTCGATCCAACAATTCCAATGCTCTCCAATGACGTCCCACCTTGCATCCTCTATCAATTTAAGCTCATCCAAACCTTTGATGCCCATATCATAATTCACACAAAATTCCATTCACCCATCACCCCTTGCTCGCTGACCTATATTGGCTCCCTGTTTTAAAATTCTCATCCTTGTTTTCAAATTCCTCCATGTACTCTCCCCTCCAGCCCCACAAACCCCGAGATCTTTGCATTCCTCCAATTCTGTGCTCTTGCACACCCCCGATTTTCAACACTCCACCATTGCTGGCCGTGCCTTCAACTGCCGAGATCCGAAGCTTTTGAACTCCCTCCCTAAACCTCTCCGGCTCTCTACCTCTCCTCCTTTAAGATGCTCCTTAAACCTTATTTGACCAAGCTTTTGTCCTAATATCTCCTTGTGCGGCTCGGTGTCCAATTCTGTTCAAAACCTTGGGATGTAATACTACGTTCAAGATGCTATATAAATACAAGTTGTTGTCAATGCTACCGGAAGATCTGCTGGTGCAGCATCATTGGGGGGATAAATCTCCACCAACAACATTTGCCAAAGTGAGATTTGCTTCCTCTCCCTGCAGACGTTGGGGTGCGGGAGCGGGTGTAAGTCGGAGTGATGGGAGGGGTGTTACCTCTCAAGCAGATGGAACTGACTGGCATCCTTCCACTGGTCCCTGTTTTCCTCTAAACACATCAGCTTGAAGGATACCTAGTGGCAAATCTTCTGATGCCAATAAAGGGAGCTGGGGCAAAATAAATTAATAACAGCATCTGGCATTAAGGCTAATGAAAGCCTAACAGCCAGCTGACCACAAAAAAAAAACCCAAGAATGGCCTTTAAAAGGCCTAATGCACTTACATTGAAAGTGAAAATGGGTCTTTAAAATGCCTTCCCACCTATTGGTCCACCCAAGGTCTTGTCCCCACCAGATTTTAAGGGCGCATTGCAGACTCAAAAGCAAAATCGGTCTACGTCTGTAGAGCAGCTAGCCTTGTAAGTGTCCAGCAGCTCTCCTTACATACTTAAAAAATGTTTAGCATCTATTGCAGCAAGCCACTACTTGAGTAAAATCAAAAATCTCAGTCCAAAAGCTTAAATGCAAACTTACGTGTAAGATATGTGTGTCCCTTTAAGAGGTGCTGACAGCGCCTCTGTGAGTCGGCTTGCATGCTGGGTTTACCTGGTGGTTCGCCGTGGTGACATTAAGTTAGCATCGCATGCCAACTGACAACGCCATTGTGCCATTTTTCTTTGCACGGCGATATTTCATAACAGCAGCGCTACCGGGACTTTGAAAATGGAGGCTGCCATGGGACAAGCTACCAGCTGGCAAAAGAGCAGTGGCCGGCCTCTTTGTGTCATTTGTTGCTGGTAATGGGTGGCATTAAGCCCCCGAATTTTTAACCCGAATTGTTTAGTCAGTAAACTGTGCAGATTGGAATGTGTTTGTCCATTTCATAACTAAAAAACAAAATCTGAATTTTAATATTGCTTTGCATTAGTAAAATGTGTGTAATGTCTGAGTGCCTTCGACATTTTTCATATTGGTAGGTCTCCCATGGCTTTGCACATGGTAAGTTAGGGCACCTGTGTTTATGCCAGTGTTTTTCTTTATTATCTTCTGTTTCTCCCTTTTTCTCTTCTCTTCTGCTTCTGTCTCCTTTATCTTCCTTTCTGCTTTGCACTCCATCATCTTCTATTCCTTTGTCTCTTTTTTTGCCTTTTTTTATTTTGGGTCGGAGGAGGTGGGAAGTGGGGAAGGGAGGCACTGAGGACGGCAGACGATATTTTCCGTGTGGCAGATGCAGAGTGAAGCCCTTGGCAGTTTTGTTTGTATTGTCCATCCACCCTCACAACATTCTTCTTGTTTGTCAGCCAAAGCTTTGTTATGATCACATTGGTGACCTATTTTCCTTCTCCTTGGGTGATCAAACCTAGTCCAGAAGATCACATTAACCTGATTTAGTACAGGCTACCTGTATATAAGGTGATCTCCGCCCCTGCCTGAAACAGGGCCAGCTTTCACATAATTCTCAGTACTCACCGCAGAAGCTGGCAACCTGTTCCACAGGCTCTCTCTTCTCTGGGAACATAAGACCTGCATAACATTTAACTTAGTTCCAGCCTTACATAACTTGAAATTGTGCACCCCGGTCCTCCCAAATCTATTTAGTTGAAATATTTGGTCTACATAACCCTGAAATGGTTGATGATAAACATAGAACAGAACAAAATCCAGTAAAAGAGACAAATCAGGCTCAGCGTTTATTTCTGGTTTTAGAAATCATGCAATATCAGGAAAAAGAAAGAGGAAGAGAGAAAAAAGTTATATTAATGCCATTTGGCCATCCCTGTACATAAGAACATAAGAAATAGGAGCAGGAGTAGGCCACTTGGGTCCTCGAGCCTGCTCTGCCATTCAATAAGATCATGGCTGTTCTGATCATGGACTCAGCTCCACTTCCCTGCCCACTCCCCATAACCCTTCACTCTATCGCTCATAAATCTGTCTATCTCCACCTTAAATATATTCAATGACCCAGCCTCCACAGCTCTCTGGGGCAGAGAATTCCACAGATTTACAACCCTCTGAGAGAAGAAATTCCTGCTCATCTCAGTTTTAAATGGGCGGCCCCTTATTCTGAGATTATGTCCCCTAGTTTTAGTTTCCCATATGAGTGGAAATATCCTCTCTGCATCCACCTTGTCGAGCTCCCTCATTATCTTATATGTTTCGATAAGATCACCTCATTCTTCTGAACGCCAACAAGTATAGGCCCAACCTACTCAACCTATCTTCATAAGTCAACCACCTCATCTCTGGAATCAACCTAGTGAATCTTCTCTGAACAGCCTCCAATGCAAGTATATCCTTCCTTAAATAAGGAGACCAAAACTGGACGCTGTACTCTAGGTGTGGCCTTACCAATACCCTGTACAGTTGTAGCAGGACTTCTCTGCTTTTATACTCTATCTCCCTTGCAATAAAGGCCAACATTCCATTTGCCTTCCTGATTACTTGCTGTACCTGCATACTAACTTTTTGTGTTTCATGCACAAGGACCCCCAGGTCCCTCTGTACTGCAGCACTTTGCAATTTTTCTCCATTTAAATTAAAATTTGCTTTTCTATTTTTTTTGCCAAAGTGGATAACCTCACATTTTTCACATTATATGAGGAAAGGTTGAGGAGGTTGGGTCTCTACTCATTGGAATTCAGAAGAATGAGAGGTGATCTTATAGAAACGTATAAGATTATGAGAGGGCTTGACTGGGTGGATGCAAAGAGAATGTTTCCACTGGTGGGGGAAGACTAGAACTAGAGGGCATAATCTTAGAGTAAGGGGCCGCCTACTTAGAACTGAGATGAGGAGAAATTTCTTCTTTCAGAGGGTTGTGAATCTATGGAATTCGCTGCCTCAGAGCGATGTGGAAGCTGGGACATTAAATAAATTTAAGACCGAAATAGACAGTTTCTTGAGTGATGGGGGGGATGAGGGGTTATGGGGAGCAGGCGGGGAAGTGGAGCTGAGGCCATGATCAGATTAGCCATGATCTTATTGAATGGCAGAGCAGGCTCGAGGGGTCTTATGGCCTACTCCTGCTCCTATATCTTATGTTCTTACGTTCTTATCTGCCAATTTTTTGCCCGCTCACTTAGCCTGTCTATATCCCTTTGCAGATTTTTTGTATCCTCACAATTTGCTTTCCCACCCATCTTTCTTTCATCATAAACTTGCTACATTAGGAGCAGGAGTAGGCCATTCGGCCCCTCAAGCCTGCTCCGCCATTCAATAAGATTGTGGCTGATCTTCAACCTTAATTCCACTTTCCTGCCCAATCTCCATATCCTTTGATTTCCCCCAGTGTCCAAACATCTATCTATCTTAGCCTTCAACATAGTCAACAACTGAGTATCCACAACCCTTTGGGGTAGAACATTCCAAAGATTCACAACCCTCTGAGTGAAGAAATTCCTCCTCATCTCAGTCTCAAATGTAGCATACATGGCATTCAGAGCTTGCCATTATTATCCATGCTTGTCTTTTATTGCAAGCCATTGCTTCAGGTAAATGATTTGTGACTGAAAGCAGCCATCCTAGGATTAATGCAATGTTCACAGCTCCATTTACCTCCAGTTAATTTCAGGCACAAGCAGAAGACCTAAATTCCTTATTTGATATGAGCCAACGGACCTTGTCATGCTCCAAATAAGGAGCAGATTTTGGCAAACCAAATGGCAAATCCATGTTAGCCAAAATCTCCGAGGAATCTCAACTTGTGCATTATTACTTCTACCCTTGTTTCAGTTTTGCACCATTACAGAGGTGCAGGTTTTCAGTAAAAGTTTAAAGATTCTAAATGTTGGAGGACTGGATATTTTTGTTACATCGTGTTAGAAATCATGGACAATGGAAACAATATCCTGTATGTAAAAACTGCATGGTCAATGTCAATACTTCACCACTAGGTGGTAGCAGGTATTAAAAAATAAAACATGGCAAATCTCAGATCCATTTCAGAATATTGCATGTTAGTTAGGAATGCTTGCAACACTGCATTTGATTTCTAAAATTTGAAATATTCAATGTGCTAGAATTTCGATGTCCCAGGTCTGTACACAGTTTCTACGGACCCAGGAAGGCATCGGAAAAGCCGGTTTTCAGCGTGCAATGCGCATACACTGAAAGCCGGCTTTTCCGATCTGTCAAGTTTCTAGCTTGACAGATCATCCACAGATTGGGAGTGAGGACATTTGCAGGGCAAGATTTCTGATATTAACGGATATCTTGCCCAGCAAATGTCCTTTAAAATCCTGTGCCTGAAAAAGCAGGCGTATAGCCTACCTTTACAGGCGCAAGTGTTTCAAAATACACAAAAGCATTTTAAAATAAAGTTATAAAAGCACATTTTATTCTTAAAAACCTCCCCACTATGATAAGTTTATTTTTAATTCAAAAAACTTTTTTAAAAATCGGGAAAATATTTTATTTTTATAAGACATAATAACTTTAATTTCAATTAATTTTAAATGTGTGTAGTCTGTTTTTTATTTTTTATTATTTTGTGTGATTGCTTTTGTTCCCATTAACAGCACTGAGAACTTGTAGATGCGCAAGTCTCAGTGCTATTAATGGGAACCTGTGAAATACTTACCTGATTGGCTGAGCAGTCACACATGACTGCATCTTCTGCGTCGGGACCCTCTGGATGGGAGCGCGCTTCGCAGCGCGGGAGGAGAAGGTCTCCCCATCGGAAATCAGGGCGCTTCCTAGACCACCAGGTAAATTCGCCAATGGCCCTGAAATTCCGATGTCCCGGGTCCGTACGAAGTTTCTATTGACCCAGGAAGGCATTGGAAAAGCCGGTTTTCAGCGCGCTGAAAACTGGCATTTCCGATCTGTCAAGTTTCTAGCTTGACAGATCCTCCATATCTCGGGAACAAGGACATTTGCAGTGCAAGATTTCCGAACATCTTGCTCTGCAAATGTCCTTTAAAATCTTGCGCCTGCAAAACAGGCGTAAGAGTTTAAAAACATAGAAAAAACATGATTAAAATTAAAAAGACACATTTATGTTAAAACCCTGCCCATTCAGATAATTTTATTTTAAACCCTAATCTTAACTTTAAAAAAAATCGGGAATTTTTTTTAAATTTATAAAACATGTAGCATTTTTAATTTCTATTAGTTTATTGTGTGAGGTGTTTTTTAAACGTTTTATATAGTGTTTGTGCGTTTTGGGGTTTTTCTCATTTATAGTATAGGAGATTTGTAATTTACGAATCTCCTATTACTATGAATGAGAAAATACTTATCTGTGATTGGGTGTGCAGGCACATGTGACTCCTGTGGCCGTCCCGACGTGCACGCGCTGCGCATCATTGGGAGAAGAGGCCTGTGAATCGGAAGTCCCAACGTGCGCAACAGCTCCAGATAAGTGCGCAGTTTATTTCTATTTTTTCAGGATTTACCCGTGGGAAGCCCTCCACGGAATTTCAGAACCAATATATTTCCGATTTTTTTAAAGTTTTGTAATTTGGGTTAAAAACAAACTTACCTTAGTGGACAGAGTTTTTAAACAATACAATGTGTTTATTTTATTTTGTTTACATTTATTTTAAAACACTTGCACCTGTAAAAGTAGGCTATGCACCAGCTTTTTCAGGCGCAAGATTTTTGAGGACATTTGCCGAGCAAGATACGTGTAAATCCCGCAGTCTTGCCCATACAAATGTCCTCGCTCCCGATCTGTCATTCTCGCTCCCGATCTGGCTACGATCTGTCAAGCTCGACAGATCGGAAAAGCCGGTTTTCAGCGCATGCGCGTTGCGCGTTGAAAACCGGCTTTTCCGATGCCTTCCCGGGTCCGTAGAAACTTCATACGGTCCCGGGACATCAGTATTTCTACGCCACTATATTGGGAGTCACACACCAGACATTTCATGCTGCAAGCATACCAGAACCACTAAAAATTCTGAAAACATATTCGCATAAAAGGCAACCCACGTTACATAGAATTGCATAGAATTTACAATACAGAAACAGGCCATTCAACCCAACAGGTCTCTGCTGTTGTTTATTTGCTGCACGAGCCTCTTCCTACCATACTTTATCTCACCCCAACATATCCTTCTATTCCTTGCTCCCTCGTGTTTATTTAGCTTCCCCTTAAATGCATCTATGCTACTTACCTCAAACGCTCCATGTGGTAGTGAGTTTCACATTCTTACCAATTTCTGAGTAAAGAGGTTTCTCCTGAATTCATTAGTTGGATTTATTAGTGATTATCTTATATTAATGGCCCCTAGTTTTGGACTCCCCACAAATAGAAACATATTCTCCACGTCTACCCTTTCAAACCCCTTCATGATTTTAAAGACCTCTATCAGGTCACCTCTCAGCCTTCTCTGTTCTAGAGAAAAGAGCTCCAACCTGTTCAGTCTTTCCTTATAGTTATACCCTTTCAATTCTGGTATCATCTTGGTAAATCTTTTTTGCACTTTTTCCAATGCTTCTCTATCCTTTTTGTAATATGAAGACGAGTTAGGCCTCGGACACTCAGGGCAGTATCTAGGCCCAACCATCTTCAACTGCTTCATCAATGACCTTTCGTCCATCATGAGGTCAGAATTGGGGATGTTCGCTGATGATTGCACAGCGTTCAGTTCCATTTGCAACTCCTCAGAAAATGAAGCAGTCTATGCACGCATGCAGCAAGACCTGGACGACATTCAGGCTTGGGCTGATAAGTGGCAAGTAACATTTGCACCACACAAGTGCCAAGCAATAACTATCTCCAACAAGCAAGAGTCTAACCATCACCTCTCCTTCATATTCAACGGCATTACCATCGCTGGATCCCCCACCATTAACATCCTGGAGGTCACCATTGACCAGAAATCTAACTGGACAAGCCACAAAAACACTGTGGCAACAAGAACGGGTCAGAGGCTGGGTATTCTGTGGCGAGTATCTCACCTCCTGACTTCCCAAAGCCTTTCCACCATCTACAAGGCACAGTCACTTGCCTGGATGAGTGCAGCTCCAACAACACTCAAGAAGCTTTGGCACCATCCAGGACAAAGCAGCCCACTTGATTGGCACCCCATCCACCACCTTAAACATTCACTCCCTCCACCACCAATGCACCGTGGTGCTGTGTGTGTCATCTATAAGATGCACTGCAGCAACTCGCCATGGCTTCTTCAGCAGCACCTCCCAAACCCACGACTTCTAACACCTAGAAGGACAAGGGCAGCAGGTGCATGGGAGCACCATCACCTGAAAGTTCCCCTCTAAAATTACACACCATCCTGACTTGGAAATATATTGCGGTTCCTTCATTGTCGTGGGGTCAAAATCCTGGAACTCCCTCCCTAACAGCATTGTGGGAGTATCTTGACCACAAGAACTGCAGGGGTTCAAGTAGGCAACTCACTACCACCTTCTCAAGAGCAATTAGGGATGGGCAATTAGGGCTGGCCTTGCCTGCGATGCCCACATCCCGGAATGAATTTTTAAAAAGAATTGAGCTCACTGTGCATTTCCATATTCTCCCTGGACATTGCCACCAAGTCCAGGTCTACGTCTATCTGTTCTTGAACAGGATTACTGTGCTGACTCACCCTCCAGGGAGCTGGCCTCCGAGCTTCCCCTCCCACTTGCTATAGGCCACTGGAGCCAGGAGCCTCAGAGTCCTCAAACCCCGGGAAATCGCCTTTGTCCCCAGATGTTATGTCGGGAGATGGTGCGACTGTTGGGCTGTGAGGTTCAGGCAGCACACTTTCATCCCCTCCCTCATTGTCTTCCCCATGGCCAGATGTCGATGGCTCCCGAAAAGGCTGTCGCACTTGTGGCTGGTCATCTATAAGCAGTAAACAACAGACGTGTGGTTAGCAGCAGGGGAGGGCAGGAAGGTGCCATTGGACATATACATGTAAAGGGTAATACAAAAGTAAAATACTGCAGATGCTGGAATCTGGAATAAAAACAGAAAATGCTGGAAATCTCAGCATCTGTGGAGAGAAAGTATCTGTCAACGACCCTTCGTCAGAACTGGAGAGTGTTTGGAAAGAACACATTCTTAAGAAGCACTGAAAGTGGGAGGGTAAGGACGTACTTATTTGTACTTCAAAATGGCCAACATGCTCCACCCTGTTTCTGATTGGTCCATTTGGAGGATAAGCCACACCCTGAAGTTTCACAGTAGTATGTAACTGGAACCACCCATCCCATGGTCTCATTGAATTTGCAAATTGTAACTCGATCCACTTTAACTTCCTGAAGCAACAGAGGACAGAGCTCCCCAGAAGACAGCAAGGGCCAGCCAAAGTGCCTTATCCCAGTCCAAGTACAGGCCTCCCCCAGCCAAAGTGCCTTACCCCAGTCTAAGTGCATCCCTCCCTCCCCAAAGTGCCTTACCCCAGTCCAAGTACATCCCTCCCTCCCCAAAATGCCTTATCCCAGTCCAAGTACATGCCTCCCCCAGCCGAAATGCCTTATCCCAGCACAAGTGCATTCTCGCCACCCTTCCCCCCGCCCCCCCCCCCCCCACCCAACCATAGATGGGGCAGACATTGTGTATGGATTGTTAACAGGTTTATTGGGTATGAAGTGAATAGTGACAGTGCCGTGACTTCTGGATATCATCCACTCCAACGATGTCCCTTGTAGGGGGTTGGAAGAACGTGATCCGTCTTCCCCACCTCCCATGTCTCTCTCTCTCTCCCCGCCCCCACCCCTGGCCACTCTCTCTTCCCCCAGCCTCTCTCTCTCCCCCCAGCCTCTCTCTCTCCACCCCTAGCCTCAGAACCACCGCTCTTGGCCCCCCGCCAGCCGCTCTCGGGCCCATGCCGGCCGGGGGGGAGAGTCGGAGCCTCAGATCCTGCTTCTGGCACCACGCACATGGAATGATTTGGGCTGGGAGGGGGACGGAGCTTGACCGGGGCAGGGCTTGTCGCCTATCGGTCAAAAAAGTGCAGAACGGGCGGGTGGGGCGGGGCTTGACAGACGCCTTTCTCTCTCTCCCCAACAGCCTCTCTCTCGCCATCGGGCCACACCCCATGCTCCCTCGCCACCATTGGACCCAAGCCGATCGCCATCGGCCCTCTCCCGCCGCCATTGGGCCCCGGCTGGCCGGTGGGGGGGGTGGGGGCAGAGAGTCGGAGCCTCAGGTCCTGCTTCTGGCACCACGCGCATGAAATGATGCGGCCGGGAGGGGGGCAGAGCTTGACAGGGGGTGGGCTTGTCGTCTGTCTGTCAAAAAAAGTGCAGTACAAATAGACCCTATTTAAAAGGAGTTGCAGCTGGGCCACAGAGGTTTCGGACAGTGGTGCGTTCTTTCCTCGCAGAGTGCGTAGGTGTTGGCATGCTGCGACTACTCAGCTTCACAACTAGCATTCCGCAAACATTTTCAGGTTGGATAAATTGGTGACTAGCACATTGTAGCTACCTTCTGCAACTTAATGGGGACAGTGATGACACACCACGTCGTCCTGCGGCGAAAACTTGAAAGGCGTTGGCTACAGAGATGGCTTCAGGCCACTGTGGGTCCACGCTGAAGAGAGACCCCCAGACCTCGGGCCAGGAGGCCATACAGGTGGAGGGTTTACCGTTCACATTATTCTAATCTTGATATGTCTGAGGAGCAGTGCCTAAGAAGACTGCAGTTCCGGAAGGAGGTGGTCACTCAGCTCTGCCACCTCCTGCAGACATACCTCGAAGCTGACATCGGCACCAGGACCTCGCTGTCAGTGGCAGTGAAAGTCACAGTTGCCTTCAACATCCATGCTACCAGCTTCTTCCAGTCTCCTGTAGGTGATATATGCAACATCGTGCAGCTTGCAGTACATTGCTGCATTCGCTAGGTGACTGACGCTTGCTACAGCCGACACATGGACTACATAAAGTTCAGCATGTCCAGCAAGAGCCAGAATGAGTGCTCCCATGGCTTTGCCAGGACAGCGGACTTCCCCATGGTTCAGGGGGCCACTGATTGTACACATGTGGCGTTGCGGCCCCACCCCACAATGGAGAGGTGTTTCAGAATCAACGTTCAGCTGGTCTGCGATCACAGGGAGATCATCCTCGCTGTCAATGCACGCTATCCTGGCAGCTGCCACGATGCCTTCATCCTGCGGGAGAGCAGTGTACCACGACAGTTGCAGCCACCGCATGAAGGACATGGCTGGCTCATCGGCGACAAAGGATATGGTCTCGGCATGTGATTGATGACACCCCTCTGCAATCCCACCACCCCTGCCGAGCAGCGCTACAACAGCAGCCATATCGCAACCAGGGCCATTATAGAGCCAACTATCAAGATTCTGAAGCAGCGTTTCTGCTGCCTTGACCACTCTGGAGGGGCATTTCAGTACTCACCTGATAGCGTGTCCATGTTCACCGTTGTGTGCTGCATGCTGCACAACGTGGCCATCACGAGGGGCCAGCCATTACCAGCAGGGGTGGATGATCCACCTCAGGAGGATGATGACGATGAAGACGAAGACAAAGACGAGGAGCTTCAGCCAAGGAGAAGGCAGCCTGACACTTGGGCTGCTCGTCAGAGGCTCATCGCACATCAATCCCAATGAATAATGCAAGATATGCAGAATGGCTAACCTATTCACCTGCCGATCTGCTGAAGACATCGCGCCCCACCCTCCAAGCCTCCGTTTAAACAAACGGGAAGAAGGAAAATAATTTTTATTTACAACAAAAACCATAGTGTGCTGTAAAGAAGCACTAAAGGACACCATCATCGACAGCAAATAATAACTGAAACCAGACCCCTTGAAACATCACCCACATTCATGTGCAACTATTCACATTAGTTTATAATCAAACAAGGTCACCATCTCTGGCCACTAGCACACACACAGTTAACGAGTCTTTCCCACTCCTTCCCTTCTCGCCCCTCCCACGCCTACTGCTCCTCCTCAATGGGGCCTCAGGCTGGTAGAAACATAAAAATATAGAAATATACAGCGCAGAAGGGTCCATGGCCAACTAAGAAAATAAGGGATGGTATCAAATTGAAAACAAAGGCATATACTGTGGCTAAGACTAGTGGGAGGCCAGAGGATTGGGAAATTTTTAAAAGCCAGCATAGAACGACTAACAAAAATGATTACGCGAGGGAAGATAGATTATGAAAGTTAACTAGCACAAAGGACATAGACAGGCTAAGTGAGTGGGCAAAAATTTGGCAGATGGAGTATAATGTTGGAAAGTGTAAAGTTATGCACTTTGGCAGGAAGAATCAACGAGCAAGTTATTATTTAAATGGAGAAAAATTGCAAAGTGCTGCAGTACAGCGGGGCCTGGGGGTATTTGTGCATGAAACACAAAAGGTTAGTATGCAGGTACAGCAAGTGATCAGGAAGGCCAATGGAATGTTGGCCTTTATTGCAAAGGGGATGGAGTATAAAAGCAAGGAAGTCTTGCTACAGTTATACAGGGTATTGGTAAGGCCATACCTGGAATACTGCATACAGTTTTGGTTTCCATATTTAAGAAAGGATATATTTGCTTTGGAGGCAGTTCAGAGAAGGTTCATGAGGTTGCTTCCGGAGATGATTGGCGAATGATACTTAAGGGGTTGACTGTGGATGGGCAATGGCAGACATTTAGAGACTGCATGGATGAACTACAACAATTGTACATCCCTGTCTGGCGTAAAAATAAAAAAGGGAATGTGGAAGAACTTTAGTTCACGATATAGGAAGGGGTTAAATTTCTCTCTTCCTTTTAGTAAGTTTAATTCTGTGCTGAGACTGCAGAATCCTGCAAGGCCAGAAAATACTTGATGTCTCTTCTTTGTTAGAAAAGAACAGATAACATGAAAGCTGTACATCTGGTATTTGTATATGTTAAGATACCCCCATTGCCTGGACAAACTGATTTCTCTGATAAGAGGGGCTTTTAGTGATGATCTTGCTGACCCTCGAAAAGATTGAATAATGACGTGACAAGATACTGTTGGGCTGTGTAAACTGACCTTTGTGCCCTGTTTAGAATTGGTAATGTTCCTGAATAATGTAGGTGTCAATTGTAGAGATAAAATTCCTTTTTTTCTGTATAAAGATGGAACAAGTTTCTATAGAATTTCAGAGTATTGCCTTGGTAAGGACCAAGCAGCTCTCCGAGATATCTCGCCTGTACATATTAAAAGAATCTCTTGAAGCAAGACTCTGAAATCTCCGCTTGAGTTACTTTAACTTAGAAATTTCCTCGACAGTTTCTGGCGTAGTCTGCAGGACCTCTGATAACGAGATCCCAAACGAACAAAATTAAAAGTAAAAATTGGCTTAAAAGAAAAAGAGGAATTTTAAAAGGATTTTCCCAGCTTAAGGGGGAAAGTGCCTAGGCTGTCCTAGAAAAGGGGGCAAGCCGCCTAGATCCCGGAAGGGTGAGGCATAGGGTAGCTACCGTAAGAAGCTAAAATAACAAGAAAGCTAAAGGAGACCCGAGCCGAGCCGAAAAGAGACACCGGTGAGCGCTTTGTAAATACTGTGTGTGTATATATTTTTGTGGGCGTGTCTTAACCTCTCGTTTCAGGAAACACCGCGAGAAACTGCATCCGGAGAGAATGGGAAACAGCTCTAGTCGAGCAGGATGCTTGCGTCCAGTTCCTAGAAAAGGGAAGAAAACCGACCCTCCAACTAAAAGAATGAGTATGCAGCGCAAAACTGAAAAAAGGATTCGTAAGGTAGTAAAGCAACGAGAGAAGGTAGGAGATCCAATTGTGCCACCCGGCTCGCCGGCGGACACTGTAATTAAAGAAACGGGGGATGACCGATACGCGGTAACGTTTAGTAGCGATTTATACGGTTGGTCTGATGGGGACTGGCCATATGGAGGAAGTTTTAAATTGTCTTTAATCGAAGAATGGAGGAAAATAACTAAGGAAGGGGGAGGAGACCCTACTTGGGACAAAGATTATATGGATAAATGTTTTATTAAATGGCTAGAGGTTGCAAAAAGACATCAGCCTACGAAAGTAAAAATATCAGAGAATAAATCAGGAGAGAAAGAAAAGGGGGAGCCAATCTGAGAGCTGGTATGGTCCTAAGGTCACAAACAACCCCAGCTCAGGCAGAAGCCGACTCTACCCTCCTCCTCCAAAATCCCCGAGTAATGATAGGAACCACAGCGGTTTTAAAACCCTGGTCTCCAGGAGAGGCCAGAGATATGATCTCTGCAGCCCCAAACCCGGTAAAGAAACCTGTTGCATTTCATAACTGGCTTGAGCAGACCTGTACAATTTATAATCCGCTACCAGGGGATGTTAAACTATTATTACAAGCAGCGTACGGATCTTCCTGGCAGGGAGTAAAAGATATGTTCCATATCCCGCCCGGAGAAGAAGGGGATTGGAGAGCTAATAATGATTTGCTAAATGAAGGAAACGAATCTTTAACACACTGGCTACAGAATAGAGGACGGAATGCAATTCTACAAGGGGCTAGACAACATGGGGATATAGGGGAGGTTACTCGCTGTTTGCAGAAAGCGGAAGAATCAATGATAGATTTCGCAGCCAGGTGGAAAAATAGCTGGGAGGAGTATGCAGGAATACCCTTAGATACGAATGAACCTTTAGCAGTACAAACACTGCTGAACTGCATGTTACCACAGCATGCAAAGACCTACAAAATTAAAGTTTTAGATTGGCAAGGAAAAACCTGGAAAGAGACAGTCACTGTCTTGGCAAACATGGACAGGGAGGGATTGTTCAATTACGTAAGTAAAACCAAAGCAACAGGTCAATATTACCAGCAGAGAGGCGGAGGGCAGGCGCAGAATCGAGGGGGATTTAGGGGTGGAGGAAGAGGAAGAGGACAGTGGTCACAGCGAGATCGCTCTCAAGATGAGTGTAGAAATTGTGGAAGAATAGGGCATTGGGCTCGCGACTGTAGATGCCCGCCCAAACAGAATAGAGGGTCGCAAGGGAACTTTTCCGAACCTCCACCTCCACCGGCCCCTCAATTTTCCTTTTCTAACCCCAATCCGTATCAATCAGCATAGGGATGCCCCAGAGGCATAACGGTACAGGCAGCGACTCTTCGCTTATCAACGGACATAGAAGAAAATCCCTTAGCAATACTAAAAGTAGGAAACACTTATGTAAAGTTCCTGGTGGATACCGGCGCCACTATGTCCTCTGTACCGCCCTCTGTGGGATTACCCGTAAGCAACACCACTGTTTTAAGCATGGGTGTGGCCGGCGTCCCCTTGAAAGATTTTTTATCCGAACCTACTAAATTGACAATTGAAGGACAACAAGTTAATGACGAAACCCTGATAGTCTCTAAGACAACGCCTCTCCCTCTATTAGGAAGACAGACTTTGTGCAAACTAGGAGCCACAATATATTGCACAAAGGAAGGGATGTTTATGGAGATCCCTCCAAATAACATTCATCAGTTCTTTAATGGGATAGAAAGAGAGAAAGAGGAAAAGAATGAAGAAAGTGCTGCCCTTTATAGTTGGCAACTGAGTGGCAACTTCTACTCCCCCCTGATAAAAGAGGCAGTGGAAAACTTAAAGATTAAAATTGACCCTAATATTAAAGAGTTATTGTATATCATCTTAACAAGCTTTGAGGCAGTTCAGCTTCACTGTACAGCCTGGTATACTCGACACAGGGCTGAAGACTATCAGCGCTTTGTGCAACCGTTCTTAAATAAAAAACGAAGTAATAGAAGCTACTCCCCACATTTATTTCGGATCTAAAGGGTTGGGGGTGGCCGTGGAGCTAACACCGTTACAACAAAAACGATTTAAAGAAGAAAATACGACACCCCATCTGACATTGGCTGTAAAGCCCCCAGCAAAACCTAAAGACATGGGCGGGATGATCTTAGACATAGAAGAGAAAAGACAGCGACCAGGTTATCAACCATGGGCGATGATAGAACTGCAGGATATACGGCTAGAATTTATCACCCGTGACAGAGGAATTCTCCACTGGGAGAGAAAAGGGCACGATGCTACGTTTGAAAAACAGCAACCCCCCGGACAAACTAGCCCTAACATACCAATGGCACTGAGTCAAGTGTCCCCCGAACTCTGGGCTAAACATAAAAACCATGTTGGACAAGTCTATTCTGCGGTGCCCCATAGGGTACAGTTGATAAAAAATGCTGTATTGCCAAGTATAAGGCAGTACAGACTGCCACCGGAGGCGGAAGAAGGGATAGAGCCAGTCACCTTAGCACTGTTAGAGCAAGGCGTCCTGAAAAAGACACAGAGCCCGTGTAATACGCCGATACTGCCTATCCCGAAGATTAATAGACCAAATGAGTGGAGATTTGTACAAGATCTAAGAGCTATAAATAAGATAGTAGTCCCTATCACCCCTGTGGTACCGGACACCAACATCATACTATCCGCTATCCCACCCACAGCTACTGTCTTTACTGTAGTAGATCTGTGTTCGGCATTCTTCTCCATCCCTTTAAAGGAGGAAAGTCAATATTTGTTTGCCTTCACGTATAAGAAACAACAGTATACGTGGACTAGGCTGCCCCAGGGGTATACCGAAAGCCCCGCAGTTTATGCGGCAGCCGTAAAAAGAGACCTCGAGGACTGCTCATTATCAGATCAGTCGGTGCTATTACAATACGCTGACGATCTGCTCGTGGCCTCCAGCCACGGGTTTGAATGTATGCAAGACTCTATAAAGCTTTTACAGCACCTATGTGAAAGAGGGCATCGGGTTTCACTGCAAAAGTTACAATTCTGCCAAGTCCAAGTGCAGTACCTAGGGTTTCGTATATCCCAGGGGCAGAGGCAGCTGGGACCTGAAAGAATTCAAACCATCCAAAACACCCCCACACCAAGGACAAAGAAGGATGTTTTATCTTTTCTAGGGATGGTGGGATACTGTAGACAATGGATCCCCGACTATCGGGAATGGGATGCGGCTCTACGATCAGCTGCCCTAAAAGAAGCCCCACCTAAAGTGGAATGGACCCCTGAGAGGGAAGAAGCATTTAAACAGTTAAAAAATGCTATTACTAACGCTCCAGCATTGGGACTTCCGAACTATTCGAAACCTTTTCAAATGTATGTGAATGAAAAAGAAGGATTCGCAACAGCAGTGTTAACCCAAGAACATGGTGGGGGAAATAGACCAGTTGCTTATTATTCGGTAATGCTCCCCCCAGTAGTACGAGGAATGCCTGCTTGTCTGCGTGCTGTAGCCGCTACTGCGGTCATGGTGGAAAAATCAGTACCAATTGTATTGGACTATCCGTGCACTGTTATCACCGCGCATGCGGTGCTGTTATTGTTGAATTCCGCAGCAACTCAGCATTTCACAGCATCCCGAAGGACAGGCTACGAGGTGCTGCTGTTGTCACACCCTAACTACACTTTTCGCCGTGCGCCTGCAGTAAACCCTGCTGTTTTTGTTCCTACCAGCTCCACTAGAGAAATAGAGGACCCAGACCAGCACGACTGTCTGTCAACAGTGGAGATGGCTACCATGCCTAGACCAGATTTGCTTACGGAACCAATGGACAATCCCGATCTCATTCTTTATACAGATGGGTCGTCTCACAGACCATCAGACAATTTGCTCCTGGTAGGCTATGCTATTGTGAACCCATATGAAATTGTTGAGGCATTTGCCTTGCCCCCCGGAACCTCGGCACAGGCAGCTGAATTGTTCGCCCTAACTAGAGCATGTATATTAGCTAAAAATCAATCTGCTAATATATATACCGATTCAAGATATGCATTTGGTGTAGTCCATGATTTTGGACAACTATGGAAAAACAGAGGCTTCATCACCTCTGGCGGGAAGCATATTAAGCACTCACAATTAGTGCTTAACCTGATAGATGCCATTCAATTGCCAAAAAGGGTTGCTGTTATTAAATGCGCAGCCCACACAACTGGTGAAGATGAAGTATCAATAGGAAATAGGAGGGCCGACGAGGCGGCCCGACGAGCCGCTTTGGAACAGACGTGCTGCCTACAGGCAGCCTCAGTCTCCCCTCTGCCAACACTGAGCGCCCAACAACTTGAAATAGCACAGCAACAAGTTACAGTGCAGGAAAGAAAAACATGGGAGAAACAAGGATGTTTTTTAAAAAATAATATCTGGACCCATCCTGACGGACGAACTGTATGTCCCAGGTCTTTGTTTTTGCCCTTGTCTCGCCTAGCTCATGGTCAGGCTCACATGGGCAAAGGAGGGATGATACATGCTATCAATGCGCAATGGTATGCACCAGGAATAACAGTAATAATTGAGAAAATTGCTAAAACCTGCCAAATTTGCCAACAAAACAATAGAGGAAAGACGCCTGCAGAATATGACCATCTACCCCAACCAAGCATGCCCTTTGAAAATTTGCAAATTGATTTTGTCCACATGCCTCCAGTATTAGGCTTTAAGTATCTATTAGTAATAGTAGATATGTTTACAAGGTGGGTAGAGGCATATGCAACAAGGAAGGATGATGCCCGAACAGTAGTGAAGATCCTATTTAAAGAAATAGTGCCAAGATATGGGATACCTATGGGAATCAATAGTGACAGAGGAACACATTTTACAGGAAAAATAGTGCAGAATCTAGCCGAAGCGCTAGGTTTCCAGTGGAAATTGCACATACCGTATCAACCTCAGTCCTCAGGCATGGTGGAAAGAGTCAATGGAGTGATAAAATCCACCCTTACTAAAGTATGTCAAGAAACAGGACTAAAATGGCCAGATGCCCTTCCATTGGTACTATATACCATAAGAAACCAAAAGAACCGAAATATTGGTTTGACACCCCATGAAGCCTTATTAGGAAGGCCATGCCTACTGGTGTGAAACCGCCACTAGGAGCAGAAAAGGTAGCATTAATTTGGAATGACGAAAAGTCGCTAAAATATGCTCAGGCCATGTGTGAAATAGCGAGAAGCCTGCATGAGCGAATAAAACAGACCCAAGTACCTCCGTCAGAGGGAAACATGCACCCTTTCAGGCCGGGAGAGCAAGTATTAGTGAAAACTCTAAACAAGGAATCTTTTTCTCCTAGGTGGAAGGGACCATATCAGATAATCCTCACAACAAGAACCGCCCTGAAACTGGAAAAACATCCAAATTGGATACACGCCACCCGATGTAAATACTACCTTCCAGACGAAACACAGCAAGAAGAAGAAATACCGAGCTAGGGCGGACACACCCCGAAAAGAACTGTACTCATCCCCTTTTGTTTCTACCGAGCCAGGCTGGACTAAGAGCATAATACCCCGAAGTATCAAGCTAGATGTCAGAACTTGCCTGTATACCAATTTGGGTCTTTATCTTGTGGATCACTGTTACTATTGTACTAGTAAGCTATTATTTTAACGAATTGGTTCAGGAGCATTATAGAAGAAAACAAAGGGAGGAAGATGAGGAAGGACTCCTGGCAAAACTATCAGGGGACACTGGGTATGTTAATCCTTCTGGCAGTGGGAAGAGTTAAAACAGAAGAAAGGTTTATAAAAGAAGGTAAAATATGGAAAGGAGAAAATGGCCTGGGGCACGATTGACAAAGCAGGACAGCAGGACACTTATGTATGTTCGGAAAAAGAGGATTGCAAAGTGGGGAACTTCACAGTAAGGTGTGAGGCCTGCGGAATAGGGGTGGACCCAAGATCAGGGGAAGTGAAAATAACCAGTGAGGAAGGATTTAACATAACCTTGAAATGGAAGGTACATATGACATGCCTGACCAGCAAGGAAATAGCTGAGAGCCAAGAAACTAATGGCACGTTTTGTGACCCCGAAGAAGATTGTCATTTTAAAATAGAAAACAGAGGATGGGTAAAGTGCATGAACCGTACAAAAATACTACATGGGGGAACCTATATTAAACAGTGGACACATAATAAAAATAGGCATTCCCCCAGAGATCCGGGCCATTTAAAACGGATATTGACCACCTGCATATCGGTAGTAAGATCCCCAGGTATAGTAAATTTAACCATACAAATCCTATATCCGCTAAGGGAGAGGGATGGTTGCAACACGACCAGTGTTGGAGTCACACTGGACCGATCCTTGAGAAAAAAGCGAGACGTGCTGGGAACTGTATTAGGTGGGGTAGGAGTAGGAATGGGAGCCTTGAACACAATAGATATAGAGACCCTGCAAAACAAAATCCAGGTTGTAGGAGGACTAATAGGAGAAAGTATAGAGTTGAGAAACGCGTGGGATGAAGGGCTACAGCAACTACAGGTATCTGGCTACATAACAGACAAAATGACAAAGAAATAGAAAAGGCATTGTCCAAGCGGGGCAGAGATATTCACCAATTTGAGATAGAAATGAGTTTTAAAAAGGGACAATTAGTACGAATAGCAAACACAGTTACCTCTATAACAGCGCATCACTGGTGGGATATATTCCTAGGCTGGTCCCCCAGGGCAACAGCGGTATTAAAACTGGCAATACACCCGATAGTAGTACTTGGTGTAATTTTGCTGATTCTGCTGCTAATTGTCTGTGGAATGGGGCTGAAAGTAAGATCCCTGTTAGGACAAGTAATGAACCTAGTAGAAAAAATAGAGCAGAAAAATGTGATCGTGAAAGGAAGGTTAAACAGAATAGAGGGACAGTTAGATGACTATAATGAAAAAGAATGTTTAGAGATGAGACCTTACCCCGAGGGGTATGAGCCTCCCTTTTCTTTCTAAGAAGGAAAGCATGTTGATCATTAAAGATAAAAGATCAACAAGGAGGGAGTTGTGGAAGAACTTTAGTTCACGATATAGGAAGGGGTTAAATTTCTCTCTTCCTTTTAGTAAGTTTAATTCTGTGCTGAGACTGCAGAATCCTGCAAGGCCAGAAAATACTTGATGTCTCTTCTTTGTTAGAAAAGAACAGATAACATGAAAGCTGTACATCTGGTATTTGTATATGTTAAGATACCCCCATTGCCTGGACAAACTGATTTCTCTGATAAGAGGGGCTTTTAGTGATGATCTTGCTGACCCTCGAAAAGATTGAATAATGGCGTGACAAGATACTGTTGGGCTGTGTAAACTGACCTTTGTGCCCTGTTTAGAATTGGTAATGTTCCTGAATAATGTAGGTGTCAATTGTAGAGATAAAATTCCTTTTTTTCTGTATAAAGATGGAACAAGTTTCTATAGAATTTCAGAGTATTGCCTTGGTAAGGACCAAGCAGCTCTCCGAGATATCTCGCCTGTACATATTAAAAGAATCTCTTGAAGCAAGACTCTGAAATCTCCGCTTGAGTTACTTTAACTTAGAAATTTCCTCGACAGGGAAGGTGGCTCAACCGTGGCTATCAAGGGAAATCAGGGATAGTATTAAAGCCAAGGAAGTGGCATACAAATTAGCCAGAAATAGCAGCGAACCCGGAGACTGGGAGAAATTTAGAACTCAGCAGAGGAGGACAAAGGGTTTGATTAGGGCAGGGAAAATAGAGTGCGTGAGGAAGCTTGCAGGGAACATTAAGACGGACTGCAAAAGCTTCTATAGATATGTAAAGAGAAAAAAGTTAGTAAAGACAAACGTAGGTCCCCTGCAGTCAGAATCAGGGGAAGTCATAACGGGGAACAAAGAAATGGCAGACCAATTGAACAAGTACTTTGGTTCGGTATTCACTAAGGAGGACACAAACAAACTTCCGGATATAAAAGGGGTCAGAGGGTCTAGTAAGAAGGAGGAACTGAGGGAAATCCTTATTAGTCGGGAAATTGTGTTGGGGAAATTGATGGGATTGATGGCCGATAAATCCCCAGGGCCTGATGGACTGCATCCCAGAGTACTTAAGGAGATGGCCTTGGAAAAAGCGGATGCATTGGCAGTCATTTTCCAACATTCCATGGATCAGTTCCTATGGAGTGGAGGGTAGCCAATGTAACCCCACTTTTTAAAAAAGGAGGGAGAGAGAAAACAGGGAATTATAGACCGGTCAGCCTGACATCGGTAGTGGGTAAAATGATGGAATTAATTATTAAGGATGTCATAGCAGCGCATTTGGAAAGAGGTGACATGATAGGTCCAAGTCAGCATGGAATTGTGAAAGGGAAATCATGCTTGACAAATCTTCTGGAATTTTTTGAGGATGTTTCCAGTAGAGTGGACAAGAGAGAACCAGTTGATGTGGTGTATTTGGACTTTCAGAAGGCTTTCGACAAGGTCCCACACAAGAGATTAATGTGCAAAGTTAAACCACATGGGATTGGGGGTAGTGTGCTGATGTGGATTGAGAACTGGTTGGCAGACAGGAAGCAAAGAGTAGGAGTAAATGGGTACTTTTCAGAATGGCAGGCAGTGACTAGTGGGGAACTTCAAGGTTCTGTACTGGGGCCCTAGCTGTTTACATTGTACATTAATGATTTAGACAAGGGGATTAAATGTAGTATCTCCAAATTTGCAGATGACACTAAGTTGGGTGGCAGTGTGAGCTGCGAGGAGGATGCTATGAGGCTGCAGAGTGACTTGGATAGGTTAGGTGAGTGGGCAAATGCGTGGCAGATGAAGTATGATGTGGATAAATGTGAGGTTATCCACTTTGGTGGTAAAAACAGAGAGACAGACTATTATCTGAATGGTGACAGATTAGGAAAAGGAGAGGTGCAACGAGACCTGGGTGTCATGGTACATCAGTCATTGAAGGTTGGCATGCAGGTACAGCAGGCGGTTAAGAAAGCAAATGGCATGTTGGCCTTCATAGTGAGGGAATTTGAGTACAGCGGCAGGGAGGTGTTACTACAGTTGTACAGGGCCTTGGTGAGGCCACACCTGGAGTATTGTGTACAGTTTGGTCTTCTAACTTGAGGGTCAAGGATGTCTCGGAGCGGGTGCAGGACATTCTGAAATGGGAGGGAGAACAGCCAGTTGTCGTGGTGCACATTGGTACCAACGACATAGGTAAAAAAAGGGATGAGGTCCTACGAAACGAATTTAAGGAGCTAGGAGCTAAATTAAAAAGTAGGACCTCAAAAGTAGTAATCTCGGGATTGCTACCAGTGCCACGTGATAGTCAGAGTAGGAATCGCAGGATAGCGCAGATGAATACGTGGCTTGAGCAGTGGTGCAGCAGGGAGGGATTCAAATTCCTGGGGCATTGGGACCGGTTCTGGGGGAGGTGGGACCAGTACAAACCGGACGGTCTGCACCTGGGCAGGACTGGAACCAATGTCCTAGGGGGAGTGTTTGCTAGTGCTGTTGGGGAGGATTTAAACTAATATGGCAGGGGGATGGGAACCAATGCAGGGAGACAGAGGGAAACAAAAAGGAGCCAAAAGCAAAAGACAGAAAGGAGATGAGGAAAAGTGTAGGGCAGAGAAACCCAAGGCAAAGAACAAAAAGGGCCACTGTACAGCAAAATTCTAAAAGGACAAAGGGTGTTAATAAAACAAGCCTGAAGGCTTTGTGTCTTAATGCAAGGAGTATCCGCAATAAGGTGGATGAATTAATTGTGCAAATAGATGTTAACAAATATGATGTGATTGGGATTACGGAGACGTGGCTCCAGGATGATCAGGGCTGGGAACTCAACATTCAGGGGTATTCAACATTCAGGAAGGATAGAATAAAAGGAAAAGGAGGTGGGGTAGCATTGCTGGTTAAAGAGGAGATTAATGCAATAGTTAGGAAAGACATTAGCTTGGATGATGTGGAATCTATATGGGTAGAGCTGCAGAACACCAAAGGGCAAAAAACGTTAGTAGGAGTTGTGTACAGACCTCCAAACAGTAATAGGGATGTTGGGGAGGGCATCAAACAGGAAATTAGGGGTGCATGCAATAAAGGTGTAGCAGTTATAATGGGTGACTTTAATATGCACATAGATTGGGCTAGCCAAACTGGAAGCAATACGGTGGAGGAGGATTTCCTGGAGTGCATAAGGGATGGTTTTCTAGACCAATATGTTGAGGAACCAACTAGGGGGGAGGCCATCTTAGACTGGGTGTTGTGTAATGAGAGAGGATTAATTAGCAATCTCATTGTGCGAGGCCCCTTGGGGAAGAGTGACCATAATATGGTGGAATTCTGCATTAGGATGGAGAATGAAACAGTAATTTCAGAGACCATGGTCCAGAACTTAAAGAAGGGTAACTTTGAAGGTATGAGGCGTGAATTGGCTAGGATAGATTGGCGAATGATACTTAGGGGGTTGACTGTGGATGGGCAATGGCAGACATTTAGAGACCGCATGGATGAAGTACAACAATTGTACATTCCTGTCTGGCGTAAAAATAAAAAGGGGAAGGTGGCTCAACCGTGGCTATCTAGGGAAATCAGGGATAGTATTAAAGCCAAGGAAGTGGCATACAAATTGGCCAGAAATAGCAGCGAACCTGGGGACTGGGAGAAATTTAGAACTCAGCAGAGGAGGACAAAGGGTTTGATTAGGACAGGGAAAATGGAGTACGAGAAGAAGCTTGCAGGGAACATTAAGGCGGATTGCAAAAGTTTCTATAGGTATGTAAAGAGAAAAAGGTTGGTGAAGACAAACGTAGGTCCCCTGCAGTCAGAATCAGGGGAAGTCATAACGGGGAACAAAGAAATGGCGGATCAATTGAACAAGTACTTTGGTTCGGTATTCACTAAGGAGGATACAAACAACCTTCCGGATATAAAAGGGGTCAGAGGGTCTAGTAAGGAAGAGGAACTGAGGGAAATCTTTATTAGTCGGGAAATTGTGTTGGGGAAATTGATGGGATTGAAGGCAGATAAATCCCCAGGGCCTGATGGCCTGCATCCTAGAGTACTTAAGGAGGTGGCCTTGGAAATAGCGGATGCATTGACAGTCATTTTCCAACATTCCATTGACTCTGGATCAGTTCCTATGGAGTGGAGGGTAGCCAATGTAACCCCACTTTTTAAAAAAGGAGGGAGAGAGAAAACAGGGAATTATAGACCGGTCAGCCTGACCTCAGTAGTGGGTAAAATGATGGAATCAATTATTAAGGATGTCATAGCAGTGCATCTGGAAAATGGTGACATGATAGGTCCAAGTCAGCATGGATTTGTGAAAGGGAAATCATGCTTGACAAATCTTCTGGAATTTTTTGAGGATGTTTCCAGTAAAGTGGACAAAGGAGAACCAGTTGATGTGGTATATTTGGACTTTCAGAAGGCTTTCGACAAGGTCCCACACAAGAGATTAATGTGCAAAGTTAAAGCACATGGGATTGGGGGTAGTGTGCTGACGTGGATTGAGAACTGGTTGTCAGACAGGAAGCAAAGAGTACGAGTAAACGGGTACTTTTCAGAATGGCAGGCAGTGACTAGTGGAGTGCCGCAAGGTTCTGTGCTGGGGCCCCAGCTGTTTACATTGTACATTAATGATTTAGACGAGGGGATTAAATGCAGTATCTCCAAATTTGCGGATGATACTAAGTTGGGTGGCAGTGTGAGCTGCGAGGAGGATGCTATTAGGCTGCAGAGTGACTTGGATAGGTTAGGTGAGTGGGCAAATGCATGGCAGATGAAGTATAATGTGGATAAATGTGAGGTTATCCACTTTGGTGGTAAAAACAGAGAGACAGACTATTATCTGAATGGTGACAGATTAGGAAAAGGGAAGGTGCAACGAGACCTGGGTGTCATGGTACATCAGTCATTGAAGGTTGGCATGCAGGTACAGCAGGCGGTTAAGAAAGCAAATGGCATGTTGGCCTTCATAGCGAGGGGATTTGAATACAGGGGCAGGGAGGTGTTGCTACAGTTGTACAGGGCCTTGGTGAGGCCACACCTGGAGTATTGTGTACAGTTTTGGTCTCCTAACTTGAGGAAGGACATTCTTGCTATTGAGGGAGTGCAGCGAAGGTTCACCAGACTGATTCCCGGGATGGCGGGACTGACCTATCAAGAAAGATTGGATCAATTGGGCTTGTATTCACTGGAGTTCAGAAGAATGAGAGGGGACCTCATAGAAACGTTTAAAATTCTGACGGGTTTAGACAGGTTAGATGCAGAAAGAATGTTCCCAATGTTGGGGAAGTCCATAACCAGGGGTCACAGTCTGAGGATAAGGGGTAAGCCATTTAGGACCGAGATGAGGAGAAACTTCTTCACCCAGAGAGTGGTGAACCTGTGGAATTCTCTACCACAGAAAGTAGTTGAGGCCAATTCACTAAATATATTCAAAAGGGAGTTAGATGAAGTCCTTACTACTCGGGGGATCAAGGGTTATGGCGAGAAAGCAGGAAGGGGGTACTGAAGTTTCATGTTCAGCCATGAACTCATTGAATGGCGGTGCAGGCTAGAAGGGCTGAATGGCCTGCTCCTGCACCTATTTTCTATGTTTCTATGTTTCTATGAAGGACATTCTTGCTATTGAGGGAGTGCAGCGAAGGTTCACCAGACTGATTCAGGGGATGGCGGGACTGTCATATCAAGAAAGACTGGATCAACTGGGCTTGTATTCACTGGAGTTCAGAAGAATGAGAGGGGATCTCATAGAAACGTTTAAAATTCTGACTGGTTTAGACAGGTTAGATGCAAGAAGAATGTTCCCAATGTTGGGGAAGTCCAGAACCAGGGGTCACAGTCTAAGGATAAGGGGTAAGCCATTTAGGACCAAGATGAGGAGAAACTTCTTCACACAGGTAGTGGTGAACCTGTGGAATTCACTACCACAGGAAGTTGTTGAGGCCAATTCACTAAATATATTCAAAAAGAAGTTAGATGTAGTCCTTACTACTATGGGGATCAAAGGGTATGGCGAGAAAGCAGGAATGGGGTACTGAGGTTGCATGTTCAGCCATGAACTCATTGAATGGCAGTGCAGGCTCGAAGGGCCGAATGGCCTACTCCTGTACGTATTTTCTATGTTTCTATGTTTCTATGAGGGGGTTGACTTATGAGGAAAGGTTGAGTCGGCTGGGCCTCTACTCATTGGAATTCAGAAGAACGAGAGGTGATCTTATCTAAACGTATAAGATTATGAGGGGGCTTGACAAGGTGGATGAAGAGAGGATGTTTCCACTGATAAGGGAGACTAGAACTAGGGGGCATAATCTTAGAATAAGGGGCCGCCCATTTAAAACTGAGATGATTAGGAATTTCTTCTCTCAGAAGGTTGTAAATCTGTGGAATTCTCTGCCTCAGAGAGCTGTGGAAGCTAGGTCATCGAATAAATTTAAGACAGAGATAGACAGTTTCTTGACCGATAAGGGAATAAGGGGTCATGGGAAGCGGGCAGAGAAGTGGACCTGAGTCCATGATCGGATCAGCCATGATCATATTAAATCGTGGAGTAGGCTCGAGGGGCCATATGGCCTACTCCTGCTCCTATTTCTTATGTTCCTATGAAATATAAAAACAGATAGTAAGGGCTTGTATTCACTGGAGTTCAGAAGAATGAGAGGGGACCTCATAGAAACATATAAAATTCTGACAGGGTTAGACAGGTTAGATGCAGGAAGAATGTTCCCAATGTTGGGGAAGTCCAGAACCAGGGGTCACAGTCTAAGGATAAGGGGTAAGCCATTTAGGACCGAGATGCGGAGGAACTTCTTCACCCAGAGAGTGGTGAACCTGTGGAATTCTCTACCACAGAAAGTTGTTGAGGCCAATTCACTAAATATATTCAAAAAGGAGTTAGATGAGGTCCTTACTGCTAGGGGGATCAAGGGGTATGGCGAGAAAGCAGGAATGGGGTACTGAAGTTGAATGTTCAGCCATGAACTCATTGAATGGCGGTGCAGGCTAGAAGGGCCGAATGGCCTACTCCTGCACCTATTTTCTATGTTTCTATGTTTCTATGTACATAAAAGGAAAAGAGTGGCTAAAATAAATGTTTGTTCCCTGAGGATGTGACTGGGAAATTAATAATGGAGAACAGGGAAAAAGCAGAGACATTGAACAAATATTTTGTATCGGTCTTCACGGTAGAAGACACTAAAAACATCCCAGTAGTGGATAATCAAGGGGCTATAGGGAGGGAGGAACTTAATACAATCACTATCACTAATGATGTAGTACTAGGCAAAATAATGGGACTAAAGGCGGACAAGTCCCCTGGATCTGATGCCTTACATCCTAGCGTCTTAAGAGAAGTGGTTGCAGAGATAGTGGATGCATTGGTTGTAATCTACCAAAATTCCCTGGATTCTGGGGCAGTCCCAGCAAATTGGAAAAGCGCAAATGTAAAATCCCTATTTAAAAAAGGAGGCAGATAAAAAGCAGAAAACTATAGACCAGTTAGCAAAACATCTGTCGTTGGGAAAATGCTCGAGTCCATTATTAAGGAAGCAGTAACGGGACATTTTAAAAAGCATAATTCAATCAAGCAGAGTCAGCATAGCTTTATGAAAGGGAAATCATGTTTGACAAATTTGGTGGAGTTCTTTAAGGATGTGACGAGCAGGGTGGATAAGGGGGAACCAGTGGATGTGTATTTGGATTTCCAGAAGGCATTTGATAAGATGCCACATAAGAGGTTGCTGCACAAGATAAAAGCTCATGGGGTTGAGGGTAATATATTCACATGGATAGAGGATTGGTTAATTAACAGAAAACAGAGAGTCGGGGTAAATGGGTCATTTCCAGTTGGCAAACAGTAACTGGTGGGGTACCACAGGGATCGGTGCTTGGTCCTTAACTATTTACAATCTATATTAATGACTTGGATGAAGGACCGAGTGTAATGTAGCCAAGTTTTCTGATGATACAAAGATGGGTGGGAAAGCAGTTGTGAGGAGGACACAAAATATCTGCAAAGGGATATAGACAGGCTAATTGAGTGGGCAAATATTTGGCAGATGGAATATAATGTGGGAAAATGTGAGGTTATCCACTTTGGCAGAAATAATAGAAAAGCAAATTATAATTTAAATGGAGAAAAATTACAAAGTGCTGCAGTACAGAGAGACCTGGGGGTCCTTGTGCATGAAACATAAAAAGTTAGTATGCAGGTACAGAAAGTAATCAGAAAGGCAAATGGAATGTTGGCCTTTATTTCAAGGGGGATAGAGTATAAAAGCAGAGAAGTCCTGCTACAGCTGTACAGGGTATTGGGGAGGCCACACCTGGAGTACTGCGTACAGTTTTGGTCTCCGTATTTAAAGAAGAATATATTTACATTGGAGGCTGTTCAGAGAAGGTTCACTAGGCTGATTCCGGAGAGAGGGGATTGACTTATGAGGATAGGTTGAGTAGATTGGGCCTATACACATTGGGATTTAGAAGAATGAGAGGTGATCTTATTGAAACTTATAAGATAATGAGGGGGCTCGACAAGGTGGATGTAAAGAGGATATTTCCACTCATGGAGAAGCTAAAATTGGGGGACATTGGGCTAGAACCTCCACTTTTTTTGCATGCTGAACGCCCACTTAACGCCCATTTTACCACTGAAATGACGTATAACACCCATATATCGCCCATTTTAGCACAAAATGGAAACTGACTGGCATTTTTCAGAAACTTATCGACGAGCGTTACTTTCCCCATGTGCTTAACGCCGGGAAAAGATATTGCCGCCCACCCACTTTTTTGGGGCGGAATCATCAGAATGGGCAAAATCAACTCCTATATCGCCCAGTGATCCGTTCCGCACTGATTTAACGGCAAGATTCAATATTAACGCCCACCCACTGTTTTTTGTCGTAAAGAACATATTTACCGAAACTAGCAGCCATGAACTCGCCAGCATCAATTTCACCACCTCGCACACACATCGGCCACAATATCACTTGCCAAAAAAAACGCCCAGAAAAAGTGAAACTAACCGGAACTAATCACAGTGTTATGGACGCCATGTTCTAGATCACATGTTGCGTCCTTTAAAAGGCTGCTGTGCTTCAACCTCGGCGGAGTTTTGATGTACTCTGCAGGTCGTTGGAGTTGATGTGAACATCTCTACAAACATCTTGACCACACTGTGACTGATTGGAATTGACGAGGTGTCTTCATCGGGAAGTTCCTTGTTTGTGTGCATTCGGTGGAAAACAGAGAGCTACTGCAATGGGACCTGTCCTTTATCACCCTCTCTTGGTGACCAAATACATGCAGCAGACTCAACATCGCCAAAGGAACGCTCCACTGCATTATGTGCCCAATGTAAGACGTGACAGACTGATGAGGAGGACCAGATGTTACACCCCCCGCAAGTACAAGGAGACACATTCTTACCTCGACTTGCCCGACACCACCTGCCTTCAGAGACTGCGCTTCCACCAAAGAGGTTATCACTGAGGTATGCCAGCTGAAAAGGGCAGATCTGCACCCTGCCAGCACCATCAGTACTGCACTTTCCGTCGAGGTCAAAGTCACCACGGCACTGTCGTTCTATGCCTCGGGTTCTTTTCAGGCCACAGCTGGAGACATTTACTGACTTTCTCAGCATACCACACATTGCTGCATTAGATAGGTCACTGAAGCCCTTTACGCATGCAGGAGGGACTTGATCAGCTTCCCTATGACCAGGGAGGCACAGAGTGAGAGGGCTCTAGGATTCTCCAGAATTGCAAACTTCACCAAGGTGCAGAGAGCAATAGACTGTATGCACATCGCGATGCGGGCACCTTTTCAGGATGCAGAGGTTTTCAGGAACTGCAAGGAATTCCACTCCCTGAATGTCCAACTGATTGTCGACCACCAGCAAATTATACTGGCAGTGAATGCTCAATTTCCGGGCAGCATCCATGATGCTCACATCCTGCGTGAGAGCACTGTATCTGATTTGTTTAACAATCAGCCACAAGGTCAATGCTGGATGTTTGGTGACAAAGGATATGGCCTCACCACCTGGCTGATAGCGCCCCTGCGTGACACCCACACCAAGGCCGAGAGGCGATACAATGAGAGCCACAGAGCAACTCGCAATATCGTGGAAAAAACCATTGGAATGCTGAAGCAGCGCTTTAGATGCCTGGACCACCCAGGAGGCGAGCTCCAATACTACCCTGAGCAGGTAGATCAATTCGTGGTGGTGTGCTCCATGCTGCACAACTTGGTTATCAGGAAGGGACAAGAATTGCCTGATGAGTCTGACAGTCCACCTCACCAGAGAGAGGAAGAGGAGGACGAGGAGGTGGACGCTGACATCGGCCCAGACAATCAGGCTGACACTGAAGCCATGCCCCCGCCCCCTGTAGACCACATCAAAGGGCCCGTGGTGGCATGATAGCTGCAAGAGCCTGATGTCAGGACCTTATCAATGATCGCTTTGCCTGAAAGAACGTTGGTGTTATTTACAAGGCTGACACACTGCTGGGTGTGCAGGGCATACATCAATGGTGGGCATCACCTTGGTGACAGTTAAAGTTTAAGTTGATTGAAGTTAAGTGTAATTATACCCTTTGATGTTAAGGAATCACCACCGTGTAACGGTGCAGCTATCTGAGCCAATGCGCTACAAGGTTTTGTTAAATAAAAAACATTTAAACCGAACATTAGTCTGAAATCATCAGTATTTCTGTACAAACCAACCCTTCCCCCCCCGCACCCCCCTCCCCCCACTTCTTCTCCCCACCCCTACCCCTTCCCCTTACCCTCCTGATTCCAAGCCGCCTGACCAAGGAGCTCCTAATGCGATGCTTCATTGGGGTCGCGGGGGGGGGAGGTTGACGGCTGAAGCGCTGCTTGGACGGATACGGGAGAGGACGGTCCCTAGGTGGGAACGTGCTCCGAGCCAGAAGCAAGATGTTGCTGCTGGCTCTCATGTGTGGTTGGCAATGGGGGTGCGACACCTTGGGATGCAGTGCCGCGCTCCGGGACCACTGGGAGCCCTCTGCCACCAGTATTCCTTGCTACCAGTTCCAGGGCCTCCTCCATCCCTTCCCTGTTATATCTTATTTGTCGGACAAAAACTCGGTGCCAACTATGTTCTTGATGCTTAGTAAGCTTTTTGCTACTGGTGAATCTCTCTCATGCCTCCCACAACAGCCAGACAAGCACACACCACAGCCACACAGAGGCTTTCAGTGTCTCTGAGCTCCCTCTCTCTCTGTCTCCTTTTCTGCGCATGTCATGATGACCCTTGACTTCCTGAATCGTGGGAATTGAGCCTTGCCATGCCGTTGCTAAGGACGCCCACACTTTACCTCAGAAGGTCAAAAAAATTTTACGCTACTGCCCATTTCCTATCGCTCGCGGTAACACCCATTTTCAAAAAGGGAGACTAGGTGATTTGAGAATGGGTGAGAAGCCGGCAATCTGAAAACCCTTTTTTCCCGCCCACACCAGAAATAACACTCATTTTTGGGCGATAAGCACAAAAGTGGAGGTTCTAGGCCCTGGTCTTAGAATAAGGGGCCATCCATTTAAAACTGAGATGAGGAGAAATTTCTTCTCTCGGAAGGTTGTAAATCTATGAAATTCTCTTCCCTCGAGAGCTGTGGAGGCTGGGTCATTGAATATATTTAAGGCAGAGATAGACAGATTTTTGAGTGATAAGGGAGGAAAGGGTTATGGGAAGCGGGCAGGGAAGTGGAACTGAGTCCATGATCAGATCAGCCATGATCTTATTGAATGGTGGAGCAGGCTCGAGGGGACAAATGGCCTACTCCTGCTCCTATTTCTTATGTACTTATGTACTTATTTCGGCTCATCATGTCCGCACCAGCCAACAAAGAGCCACATGGCCCTCGGTCAACAGCCCTGAAGGTTACATATAAACCTATGAACAATGAACAATGGCGGAAAGGTAAAGAATACCCAGCCCAACCAGTCCGCCCCCCACAACTGTGACACCCCTTGCACTGAAACATTCTACACTTCACCCCAACCGGAGCCATGTGATCTCCTGGGAGTGGCAAAAAACAGATAAAAACCCAGGCCAATTGGGGAAAAACAATCTGGCAAAATTCCTCTCTGACCCATCCAGGTGATCAAAAATAATCCAGGAGATCAACTTGGCCGTATTCGATTTGCTGCAATACTTCCCATCATATCTGCGCCAGCCAACAAGAGGTTATCCGGTCTAATCCCACTTACCAGCTCTAGGTCCATACCCTGCAGGTTACGGCACTTTAAGTGTCCATCAAGCACCTTTTAAATATGGTGAGGGTTTCTGCATCCAGCACCCTTCCAGGTCGTGATTCCAGACCCCCACAACCCTCTGCATGAAGAAGCCTCCCCTCAAATCCCCTCTGAACCTTCCACCAACAACCTTAAAATTATGTCCCCTCATAATTGACCCTTCCACCAAGGGAAATAGGCCCTTGCTATCCATTATATCCAGACCCTCCACCTCAATAAGGTCTCCTCTCAGTCTCCTCTGTTCCAATGAGAACAAACCCAGCCTATCCAATCTGTCCTCATAATTAAGATTCTCCATTCCAGGCAGCATCCTAGTAAATCTTCTCTGCACCCTCTCTAGTGCAATCACGTCCTTCCTATAATATGGTGACCAGAACTTCACGCAGTGTTCCAGCTGTGGCCTAACCAGAGTATTATACAATTTAAGCATAACTTCCCTGCTCTTTTATTCTATGCCTCGGCCAATAAGGGCAAGCATTCCTTGCTCTGATTGCACCGCTGCCACAGCTGAGGGCCTAGCAGGACATTCACCAGCAGCTTGATCCCTGGAAGGCCCGACTGCGGACTGCATCACCTCAGCATGGGCGGCAGCACTTTGTGGCAGATAGGTTGGAGAGAGCGGCAGGGGCAAGGGCGGAATGATGTCGTCCTGAGAGAGAACATCACGTTCCAATAGGCCCGACACGGTGCTACCCCCTCGGGGCAGAGCCTCAGAATCTGGAGCTATCTGGGTGACCACAGATTGCTGCCGTGCTTCGGCAACATTAGGTCCCTGTTGAACTGATGGGGCCCCAGACAAGATGGCAGCGGTCAGTGCCTGTGTGGCATCGTTGGCTCTGCATAAGCAGAGACTGAGACTGCAGCACGCCACAGAACTGATTGATGCCACCATGCACTAACCACATGACAGTCTGCAGGCCTACCATAACATCGAGCTGGTGCTCAATGGCTACTGCCATGTCAGCCATAGCCCGTGCCACCATGTTTGGGACCCCATGGTCACTTGTCGCATCCAACATCCATTGGTATCAACCGAGGATGGGCTCGACGGGCTGCTGAGAGCCAAGTGCAATAGTTGAAATAGACTCCTCCATCCTCACAGCTAGTGCATTGAGATTCT
This sequence comes from Pristiophorus japonicus, assembly GCF_044704955.1. NCBI lineage: Eukaryota > Metazoa > Chordata > Chondrichthyes > Pristiophoridae > Pristiophorus > Pristiophorus japonicus. Next base: position 149,413,389 of record NC_091978.1, read on the forward strand.
GGGGCACCCTTGCCAATGTACGCAGCAGATCGCAGTGCATCCACAATGACTGTCTTGCGACATCGTCTAATTCGGGCTCATCATAAGAGTGTTGCTGAGCATCACTCAGGCGCGCACTCACCCTCTGGGGAGCTGGCCCCCTGCTTTTCCCTCCTCCGTGGCGCTGCAGGCCACTGGGTCCCAGAGCAGCACCCGCCTCCATCTCCCCAAGCACGCCATCTGCCACAAGCTGCTGAACCCACTCTCTGAGGCCGCTAGATTATCCATGATGTTCAGAAAGATATCCCCTGCTTCCTCCTCCTCCTCTGCACCATCACCCGCAGTCAAAAACTGACGTGGAGGCCCCTGGCATGTGGTTGTTCTAGCAGTGTGCTGAAACCCGGTAAGAAGTTCCCAAAGTAGTTCAGGAGTCCCAGAAACGACTGCAGCTCCGTCACGTTCTGTGGCCTCGGTGCATTCTCGATTGCCTCCGTCTTTGCGTTGGTGGGCCTGATGCCGTCCGCCGCAATCCTCCTTCCCAAGCACGCCACTTCGGGTGCCAGGAAAACGCACTTCGAGCGTTTTAACCTGAGCCCCATGCGGTTGAGTTGACTAAGAACCTCCTACAGGTTCTGCAGGTGCTCAACTGTGTTCCGACCTGCGACCAAGATGTTGTCCTGGAAGACCACGGTGTGCAGGACCGACTTCAGTAAACTTTCCATGTTTCTCTGGAATATCGCCACCACTGATCGGATTCCAAACAGGCATCTGATAAACAAAAAGACCTTTGTGCGTGTTGATGCAGGTGAGGGCCTACGATGATTCCTCCAGTTCCTGCGTCATGTAGGTTGAAGTCAGATCCAGCTTCGTGAACGTCTTTCCTCCTGTCAGCATTGCAAAGAGGTCGTCGGCCTTTGGTAGTGGGTATTGGTCCTGCAGGGAGAAACGATTGATAGTTACTTTGTAATCGCCAGAGATTCTGACGGTGCAGTCTCCCTTGAGGACTGCGACAATAGGACTGGTCCACTTGCTGAACTCGATCGGTGAAACAATGCCCTCTCTTTGCAGCCGGTCTAGCTCGATCTCTACCCTTTCTCTCATCATGTACGGTACTGCTCTCACCTTGTGATGGATGGGTCGCGTTCCTGGAATTAGGTGGATCTGCACTTTTGCTCCTTGGAATTTCCCGATGCCTGGTTGGAACCGGGCGAAGGAAATTTGTTTAAGACCTGGGCACACGAAGTGTCGTCAGCGGGAGATAGCACTCGGACGTCGTCCCAGTTCCAGCGTATCTTTCCCAGCCAGCTCTTGCTGAGCAGCGTAGGACCATCACCAGAGCGGTAGCTTGTGCACGGCTCCATCGTAGGAGGATTTTATGGTAGCACTGCCGATTACAGGAATCAGGTCTTTTGTGTAAGTTCTTAGTTTCGTGCAAACTGGAATTAAGCCTGGCCTTGAGGCCTTGTTGCACCACAATCTTTCAAAAGTCTTTTTGCCCATGATGGACTGGCTCGCGCCTGTGACCAGCTCCATTGATACTGGGAGTCCATTTAGTTTAACATTCAGCATTATTGGGGGACAATTCGTGGTGAATGTGTACACCCCATGTACCTTTGCCTCCTCGATCTGAGGCTCTGGTTCGCCGTGATCCTCCGTGGATCTGTCCTCCTCTGCAAAATGGTGGTTTTGCAGGTTTAACAGGCTTTGCAGCTCACCTGCACACTCGTTGGAGGTGTCCCATTGTTCCACAGTCCTTGCAAACTCTTTGAATCAGCATGAATGGAAATTATGATCACCCCGCAGCGCCAACAAGGTGCTAATGGCCTTGCATTCATCACCCTTGAGTCATCTGCGGAAGTGCAGCTGCAGGTATGTGTGACCTGCCCTGTATGTTACAATTCGAAAACAACATCACTTTGTTCACAGTACTTGTAGCAGCACTTGTGTGCTGAGAGATTTGCTTCATATTGTCACTGGTGGCAATCAACACCTGGGCTATCGCTATGGCCTTACTCAAGGTTGGGGTCTCTACAGTCAAAAATTTGGGATGTATGGTTTCATGGCCAATGCCAAGTATGAAAAAGTCTCTGAGCATGTGCTCCAAATGTCCTTCAAATTCGCAGTGTCCTGCAAGGCATCTTAGCTCAACGACATAACTCGCCACTTCCTGGCCTTCAGATCTTTTTGTAGGTGTAGAACCGGTACCTCACCATCAGAACACTTTCCTTCGGGTTCAAATGCTCTCGTACCAGTGTGCACAAATCATCGTACGATTTCTCCGTGGGTTTCGCTGGAGTGAGCAGATTCTTCATGAGGCCATACGTTGGTGCCCCACAGACAGTGAGGAGGATCGCTCTACGTTTGGCAGCGCTCTCTTCCCCATCTAGCTCGTTGGCCACGAAGTATTGGTCGAGTCGCTCCACAAAAGTTTCCCAATCATCTCCCACCAAAAATTTCTCCAGGATGCCCACTGTTCTCTGCATCTTTGGGTTCGCTATCTGTATCTCGTCGCCAGTTGTTGTGTATGGAGAAAGAGTCAGACTGAACACTGTGAGCTCAAAGTAAAGTGTGACCTTAGTCTTTTATTGCAGGTCTTCAGTGTACCTCTCCAACCTGTGAAGCCTCCCAAGGGATTATGGGATCCCTTCGGACTCCAGGGGAAGAGCCCTCTGATGTCTGTACAGAGTAAATAAAAGTCCACATATATAACAGGAATCATAATAACGGTCCACAAGTCCTCTGGCACTTTCCCTTTTCTATTTATTTATATATCAAGGGGTGGAAATTCGGTTGGAAGCTAATTAGGGTGCTAATGATGGCGGAACGGCAATTTTTGCGCCAGGAAATGTTTTGTGTCTGCACCTACAAAATTCATCAGCTAAGCCCTGAGTGTGGAGCGGAGCGTTAAGGGATGTTTTCCTCTCTTAGGGTGCTAGGCTGGCTCAGCAACTGAAATTACCGAGCTGAAGAGCCGGTCTCAGAGAGCCCTAAGAGGCTTCCCTGGAAAAAATTCGCAAAAAAAATTCTCAATACCTTGCTCACCCCACATAAACATAAATCGCTAAAATGAAAATAAAACAATCACACTTACCTCATTTAGTCATTCCTTCCCTCACCGCCACCGGAACAGCTCAGACCGCCCGCTTTCCCAGGTGGTCCCACTGAGGTGCGCTGAAGGGTGCTATGGATCCCTCTGCAAACAAATTTCAGAACGGTGTCGCAACCGGTGGCGTTGCACACTGGCTTGACTCTCCCAGGCAGTACTGCTCCACACCCCCGCAAAACCGACATGAAATGTCCTGGCGGGGCGCTGGAAGCTAGCCGCCCAGCCGGAAATCATATCCACAGCCATTACCGCCTCTCCAGGGCATGAATAGACTGAAAACCCAGCTCATGGTGCCTCTTCTATCTCTTCATGAACTTGTTTTACAATTCGCGGGTGAAATCCATCCGAATCAGGGGTGAAGCGGGTCTGATGATGGGGAATTTGGAGGTAATGGTGTTCCTGTCTTTCTAGGTGGTAGAGGTCACAGGTTTAGAAGATGCTGCCGAAGAAGCCTTGGCGAGTTGCTGCAGTGCATCTTATAGACACGGTGCGTTGGTGGTGGAGGGAGTGAATGTTTAAATGGTGGCCGAGGTGCCAATCAAGCGGGCTGCTTTGTCCTGGATGGTGTTGAGATTCTTGAGTGTTATTGGAGTTGCACTCATCCAGGCAAGTGGAGAGTATTCCATCACACTCTTGACTTGTGCCTTGTAGATGGTGCAAAGGTTTTGGAGATTCAGGAGGTGAGACACTCGTTGCAGAATACCCAGCCTCTGACCTGCTCTTGTTGCCATAGTATTTATGTGGCTTGTCCAGTTAAGTTTCTGGTCAATGGTGACCCCCAGGATGTTGATTGTAGGATATTCGGCGATGGTAATGCCATTGAATGTCAAGGGTCGGTGGTTAGACTCTCGCTCATTGGACATAGCCATTGCCTGGCATTTGTGTGATGCAAATATTACTTGCCACTTATCAGCCCAAACATGAATGTCATCCAGGTCTTGCTGCATGAGGGCATGGACAGCTTCATTATCTGAGAAGTTCGAATGGCACTGAACACTGTGCAGCCATCATCGAACATCCCCACTTCTGGCCTTTTGATGGAGGAAAGGTCATTGATGAAGCAGCTGAAGATGGTGGGGCCTAGGACACTGCCCTGAGGAACTCCTGTAGCATGTCCTGGGGCTGTGATGATTGACCTCCAACCTCCACAACCATCTTCCTTTGTGCTGGGTATGACTCCAGCCAATGGAGAGTTTTCCCCCAATTCCCATTGACTTCAATTTTACTAGTGCTCCTTGATGGCACATTTGGTCAAATGCTACCTTGGTGTCAAGGGCAATCACTCTCACATCACCTCTGGAATTCAGCTCTTTTGTCCATATTGGACCATGGCTATAATAAGGTCTGGAGTCAAGTGGTCCTTGCGGAACCCAAACTGGGCATCGGTGAGCAGGTTATTGGTGTGAAAGTGCCACTTGATAGCACTGTTAATGACACCTTCCATCACTTTGCTGATGATTGAGAGGAGACTGATGGGGCGGTAGTTGGACAGATTGGATTTGTCCTGCTTTTTGTGGACAGAACATGCCTGGGCAGTTTTCCACATTGTCGGATAGATGCCTGTGCTGTAGCTGTACTGGAACAGTTTGGCTAGAGGCGCGGCTAGTTCTGGAGCACAAGTCTTCAGCATGACATCCAGGATGTTGTTGGGGCCTGTTGTGGTGACCTGGAGGGTCTGGAGCTGGCTTAAGGGGCTAATAGGATAGTAGCATTGTTTGATGTGCTGATGTAATGAGAACCTGTGATTATTCCATCACGTGTAAGTCAGAATTACCTTTTAATGGATGCTGTAGCTATGTCAGTAACAAGCCATTGTAATCGCAAGGCATGACAGGAGATTTGGCCATTTGTAAGCTAAGAAATGTTAAAACTGCAAGCTTCAGCAGCTTAGAACAAAGGACAATTTGGTGAACTTGTGACTTCAGATACAGTGGTTGAAGAACCACAGAAATGCGATGTAAGGGCCTTGAAACTGAAACATTTAAGATAATGGAAAGCATCTTTCAAAGCCTACGTGCTAGATTCTGTTCTAGTTATGGAAGAGATATAGGCGTAGACATTAATCTGTCACATGGGCAGAGCTAATAGTTGAGCAGCTGTCAGTCACAGACATATATGGCCATTTCTTATCTTTGTAAATTGTCAAGCTTACGCTGTATAAAATCTGATTGTAATTGTTCAATTGCAGAGAGTCCTCACTAAAGTTCTCTCCCCTGCATGCTTGTATTAAAGTTTCTCACATCATAGCCTACCCATGACTCTGGATGATTTCTTTCCACAACAACGTGGCGTAGTCGGCAGGATCTGCTGGTAGTACCAAAAACAGGGCACCGTTCCGGGACCAACAGACAAATAGGTTGAGTACATTCATTTATACCACCCAATAGTTAGGTCTGTGGGCACGGAGGGTCTCTTGGACTATCGGGGATCTTGAACTAAACGGCGTTCTGGTAACTGTCATGTGACAAAGAAGGAGCAACGTTGCGAGTTTTGGGTTGCCGACAGTCGGGCTGGACCGGGGAAGGGAGCTCAAAGGGTGCCTCTCTGGGGATAGGAGATCCTCGCGATTTAAAATTAAGTTTCGCCGACAGTCGGGAGGGACCGGGGGAGGGAGCTCTGTGGATAGAATATCCTCGCGATTTAAAAGTTTGAAAGTTTTCAGTTTGTATGAAAGTGTGTGTTTTTGTGTAGAAAGTTTCCTGACTGTTTATGTTTGAAAAAAGCTGACCGAGGGCCGTGTGGCTCTTTGTTGGCCGGCGCGGACACGATGGGCCAAAATGGCCTCCTTCTGCGCTGTATATTTCTATGTTTTTATTTGTCTGAAAGCCTGCCTTTTAAAGAAAACTGTGTATGTTTGCTTTAGCTCCACTCACCTTTTTGGACAGAGAGCAGAAAGCTTTTTTAACCCTTTTGTCATGGATGCGGGAAGTTTTACGAAAATGTGGTAAATTGAGTTTTACAATGTACTTTGTGTTATCATCATCATAGGCAGTCCCTCGGAATCAAGGAAGACTTGCTTCCACTCTAAAAATGAGTCCTTAGGTGGCTGAACAGTACAATATGAGAACCACAGTTCCTGTCACAGGTGGGACAGATAGTCATTGAGGGAAAGGGTGGGTGGAACAGGTTTGCCGCACGCTCTTTCCACTGCCTGTGCTTGAATTCTGCATGCTCTCGGCGATGAGACTCGAGGTGCTCAGCGCCCTCCCAGATGCACTTCCTCCATTTAGGGCGGACTTTGGCCAGGGACTCTCAGGTTTCAGTGGGGATGTTGCACTTTATCAGGGAGGCTTTGAGAGTGTCCTTGTAACATTTCCTCTGCCCACCTTTGGCTCGTTTGCCGTGAAGGAGTTCCGAGTAGAGCGTTTGCTTTGGGAGTCTTGTGTCTGGCATGCAAACTATGTGGCCTGCCCAGCAGAGCTGATCAAGTGTGGTCAGTGCTTCAATGCTGGGGATGTTGGCCTAGTCGAGGACGCTAACGTTGGTGCGTCTGTTCTCCCAGGATCTGCAGGATCTTGTGGAGACATCGTTGGTGGTATTTCTCCAGCGACTTGAGGTGTCTACTGTACATGGTCCATATCTCTGAGCCATACAGAAGGGCGGGTATTACTACAGTCCTGTAGACCATGAGCTTGGTGGCAGATTTGAGGACCTAGTCTTCAACACTCTTTTCCTCAGGCGACCAAAGGCTGCACTGGTGCACTGGAGGTGATGTTGAATCTCGTCGTCAATGTCTGCTCTTGTTGATAAGAGGCTCCCGAGGTATGGGAAATGGTCCACATTGTCCAGGGCCGCGCCGTGGATCTTGATGACTGCGGGGTAGTGCTGTGCGGTGGGGATAGCTTGGTGGAGGACCTTTGTTTTACAGATGTTTAGTGTAATGCCCATGCTTTTGTACGCCTCAGTAAATACGTTGACTATGACGTAGAAAAAGCCATAAGAGAGCTTAAGAACAACAAGGCTACGGGAGCGGATGAAATCCCCATTGAGGCACTGAAGTATGGCGGAGAGGCACTGTAGATTGGTGTACCTAGAATTGAATTACATTTTAAATTAGAAATGCAGGTGTGAATTTATTTTCATAAAGAATTATGGAGCTATGAAATGCACAAAGAACGGTTTGTTTTACAAAAGATAAACGTCAGCCTTGAAGTTACAGTTGAGATATTTGAAACCTTTTCAGGGCTCTTAATTTGAAGTGCAGGTTTAAACCAGGTTTACAAACCCCAGAAATATCCAGGTAGCAATATGATAAGGGCCAGGTCTGTTTTGTGGTGTTGGCTGAGGGAAAGTTGGATCCTCAGGGATCTGTAACGGAGTACAGTATATGTGTCCTCGCCGCACAGCACTGTCTGCCAGTCATCGAGATCCACGGCACGGCCCTGGACAAAGTGGACCAGGAAAGGGGTACTGAGAGAATGATCAGCCATGATCTTATTGAATGGCGGTGCAGGCTCGAAGGGCCGAATGGCCGACTCCTGCACCTACTTTCTATGTTTCTATGTTTCTATGTTTCCCATATCTCGGGAGCCTCCTATCAACAAGAGCAGGCATTGACGACGAGATCCAACACCACCTCCAGTGCGCCAATGCAGCCTTCGGCTGCCTGAGGAAAGGAATGTTTGAAGACCAGGCCCTCCTAACAGCAGATTGGATATCTGTGAGAGACCTATTGGCACCAGTCTCTGTGGAAAACCAACCCGTAGCGCAGCAAGCAAAGCAGGGCGGATTTGACACCAGTCCCTGCCAAGTAAAAGCCCTTACATATTTGGACCCTATGGCAAGGCCTCAAAAACCTCGGGAAATAACCATTGACTGACCACTTACAGAGGAGAAAGCTATTGTGGTTCTTTGTCATGTCCACCTGAAAATATGTAAGATCAGAGCCACACAGTAGAAGGAAAAAGAGGAGTTAGTGGAACAGTAAAAAGGGCAAAGAAGGTAGGTGCCAAGTGTGCCACTGTAATGAAGACAAGGTCAGTGCAAAGTGGAAAGAATGATAGAGATGAGGTTGATTGAAACGATTTCGAGCGGCAGGCAGCAAAATGGGAACACCGTGGTGATGAACTGCCAGTTTATGAGACAAAAAGTGAGGGTCTATATCCATCATTAGATGAATTAGTCTGTAAGATATCGCCTATTTGAAAACAGGTTGTCGTGTATAAACAGTAGATGCAAGGCAGATCGTTTGATCACCGATCAAACCTTGTGGTGGGTTGGTTTACGTCAACCAAAGCGACTATTATCTTCGTTAAGGAAGCTGAATTAAAAAGAATTAATTTTAAGATGCCAGAGGAGTGTCTCTGGGAAGAGTATCAGAAAAAGTTAGAAAAAAGATGTGACGAAACGCAAGTGCAGACACTGTTGGTAGATTGCCTAGGGAAAACCCCGAGGGTGTTGTTTAAGGATGCGGTCACTTTTATTGATGAACAAATTAAAGATAAGAAATGGAAGCTGGATAAGGCGATGAGTCTAGTCACCTATATAGCTTCATACTTCGCAGAACGTGAATCAAAGGTCAAGACAGAACTAGAGGATACAATATCAGAATTGGAAAAACAACATTCGGCTAAGATTGAAGAATTGCAGAAAATAAATTCAGACAAACAACAGAAAATTGAGAATTTGCAGAGTCAAGTTGCCTCAGCTACTGCAGTAATGCAACAACAGAGTATCAATGCAATTCACGCAGGGACTGCAATGCAAAAATTAGAAAATCTTGAGATTCAAAACGAAGATCTAAGCAGAGAGAATAGCCATCTCACCAAACAATTAGAGGACTCATGGGGAGCCATAATGGAGGCTTTGCATCGACCCCAAAGAGAGGCAGACCATCGACCCTGTCAGGCTACTATCCGACAGTTAGAAAACCAGTCGGGAGTAAGAAATGCAGTTGTAGCCACAGTACCTACTCAGACCTTAATGAGAATCTGGCTAGTTCCGGAGGAAATTTATATCCATTCCTCTCTGCTCTCTTTATGCTAAACACCCCACCTTATGATAACAATGATACAACAGTTATAAAGGATGAGAAAAAGGTTTCGCTCGAACTCCCTGCTATCCAAAAACCAGTTAGTATCATGACTAGAACTGAAATCACCCCCAACCCACCACCAGATGGCGCTGCGGCAGATGCTGATGGCACTGCACCACTGCCACTCCCGTGGGCAGGAGTGTATGAGTGCTCTCAGCCTTTAAATGTCAATGAGTTGCAAGTCTGTGTCAAGCAGTTAGGGCCAATAAATCCACAATCCTGCCCCATAGAATTAAGACAACATCTAGTCGCATTCCGTAATTATTATCCCACCTTTGAAGATAGCGACATGAAGAATGTCATTATGTCCGCCATGATGGAGGAATTATGAGTCAACCTCCCTTTTGTTAATTTCAATATTCTTATTCCACTCAATGATTTGATTACGGGTATCCAAGTGCTTTACAAATAAACAGCATAGACTTGGCAGCGAAGTTTCATCAGACACAAGGTCTGAATGAGTATCCACATGCATTTGCAGATAGACTGTATACCTTCTATGAGATGGTACAGGGAAATCCAGCAAACAATGCACCAGATGGGAAAAATCAAGTATCTTTTAAGAAAGTCTACCTGGCCAAAATCCAGCCCTCATTGCATTCCGCCCTAGGCCATGCAGTTACATTTGTTTCATCCTGGGTTGATATCCTACGAAATGCTTATGTCACCTGGATATATGCCTAAAATCAAGTGAAAAACCCAGTGAAACCCGTGGATGTTGTGGAGGGACCACGCACTGTCCCCTTCACACCGCCTGGTAGACCAATAATATTATTGTTGTGGGAAAGTCGGACACTATTCAAAAGATTGCTGGGATAGAAACAAGCGTTCGGGACAAGGAAGACATGCTCCACGTCCGCCCTCCTACAGATCCCCTCATCCAGTAAGGTTGACGCCAATAGAGATGAAATGAAAGCATTTGCCAATACAGTAACTAACAAAATAGATCGCTTGGCTTCTATAGTACATTCTCTACTGGCGACCCAAGGGGTAGGGCGCCCCGTAGCACAAATCACGGGGTGGGGGGGGGCTCTCCTGTACCTCAGGTTTTCCCTCCCCCTCTGGTTACGGCTACCAACTCACAATGACAGAGTCCGGTCCCATCCGTTTGGTCTGAGGTGCAATTCAGACGAGATGGTCACGGTCGACCGATTGTACCAGCTTTGCTTCCTGAGGACCAATCCCAAATTATGTTGATAGATGCCGGATCATCCATCACACTTTTTCATGCCACATATCCAGAACGTCAGCTTAGCGCGGGAAAAACTTGTTTCATTATCACTGGTGTCACGGGGACCCAGGCTGTTGTATAGCCAGGCAACAGCAATAATATTATTTTGGACTCTACTCTAGTTCAAATTCAAGAACCTGTGTACATATGTATGTCTAATGGAAAGGTGATTTTGGGTAGTGACACACTTCATTTAATAACAGCTATAGTAGATTACAATCACGATGGCCTATGGATCAGCTCTGGATCGAAAGACGTCGCACAAATATCAGACGCCCACTCAGTATGTGCTATTAAAAAGCCTGCGCTGTTGCAACTGCCAGTTCATTGGCTGCCTGCTGTTAACACTTTCATTACTGATCACACAACACCTTTCGCGAAATCTAAACATGACTGTGGGAGGATGGTGGAAGAAGTGCAGATTAATGGCCCGCCTCATCGTGCTTGTAAACAATACCCTACTCTGTTATGTATGCATGCTTACAATGTTATGATGTACTGTAACACTGAATGTACCTTCAACCTGTACACACTTTACCTGTACACCAGAGGGTGCTGCTGCTGGAGACCTAATGGTCACCTACACACTGCAGGTAACCCAGTATAAAAGGGAGCTCACCTCTTGGTGTCCTCACTCCAGGAGCTGCAATAAAGGACTACAGTCTTCACAGTTTAAGTACCATACTCCTGTCTCGTGGAGTCATTAACAGAGTGCCTACATACACAATAACTGGCAACGAGGTCACGAACTACACACACAACAAGTCAAATCTCAGCAACTTTCAACAATTCACCGATGGGGAAGATTGGGACGCCTTCGTGAAAGGTTGGAACACTTCTTCATAGCCAACGACCTGGATGGGGACACACCGGCTACACTGCCGAACAAGCACAGGGCTTAGTAGTTGTGGGCCCACTATCCATGGCCTCGTCAGGTACTTGCTAGTCCCAGCGAAGATAACAACCAAGAGCTATGGGGAACTTGTAACCTTAATACAGGAGCAACTAAAACCCAAAGAAAGCATACTCACAGCCAGGCACCGGTTCTACGCTCACCGGCGACCCGAAGGCCAAGAAATTGCTAAGTATGCTGCAGATTTAAGAAGATTGGCTGCATCGTGTGATTTTGGTGACCACCTTAACAAAGCACTAAGGGACATATTTGTTATCGGAATCGGCCACGAGGCCTCCTCCACAAACTGCTCTCTGCTGACATCACAGTCACCCTGCAGAAGGCAATTAAAGTGAACCAGGCCTACATGATTTCGGTCGGCGACTCCAAGCGAATGATGACCCACACCCAGGACTCTAAACTGACGAGCGCAGTGAACCGAATGGCGACTTCTAAAGGCAGAAATGCTGCCCCGAGTCCCGCAACCCTGAGTCCGCCACATGGGGCCAATCCGTTAGCCCCGTGCTGGCACTGTGGAGAAAACCACAGGGCCCACCAGTGCCGCTACAAAGACTATACCTGCAAAGGCTGCAACGCGAAAGGACACCTTCAGAAAATGTGCAGAAAAAGCTTTACTCACCGTGTCGCTGAAGAGTTGGCTGATCTGCTGGGCTCCGACACAGATGAAGACGAAGCTGCTCAACCCCTGGCAGAACTCCAAGGGAAGAATATCGTCGAAAGAAGTAGATTCCCGACATCTGTGGCTGAATCTGAGGAGGAAAATATCACCACAGCCTACCTGGAGGAGAGCGAGAAGATGGCGGCCGCACCAAGAGGCGAAGAACCTAAAATCAAAATGGCCACGACCAGACCACAAGGGGCAGCATTGGAGGAGCGACACGTGGCACCAAGCGGTGAACCAGATTGGAAGGTTCCCTTAAAGGAGACCGGTAACCCAATGAATTTAAAGGGACAGCTTCACTCTAAAGATGACAAGGACTTTAAAGTTAAAAATGCAGTTAGCGAATGCAGGTATGACAATGTAACGTTGAATTGTGATGCCGGAGTAACTGATGAGAAAAATGAAATGAATGCTTGTGTAAGTAATGTTACGAACAAGTTTGAAATGCTTAATGATGATGATAGAAATTTTAAAATGACAAATGTAACCATGTATGGAGAGACCGAGATACAAGAAAGTGATGTAAATGCTGTAAGTAACAATGTAAAGAGAGACAACAGTGTAGACTCGACTATGTATGATCGGAGCCAATGTGTCATGTATACAGGAAGTAGACTGTTAAAGAACACCGGGTTCTACAGGGACAATGTAAATGCCAGAGGAATCCCATGTAGCCTGGACTTTTGGGACAAATGTGATGCCCCAGGAAGAGCTCACACACACCCAGTGGGAGCAGATCCACTGCAGGGACAGCAGTCAATGGGCAGCACAGCCACCACCACTGGCAACCTGCCCCAGATCGGCCCTACACCCCCTGGCCACCAGGGCCAACACCAGGAGCGAGAGGCCAGTACCCTCCAGCTTTCCTGGCGGACCGTGGGATGACCAGACTTTCATCACAAATGGAGGACAAGGAGCCCACACAGTCCTGTGGCCCTGCCCACCACCACACACTTACCCACTTTACAGAATATGCACCCTACCCACTGCTGCATTGGCTCCCCCACTGAGGGATCCCACAACAGTGACACCCACATGGTCTGTGTGTGAAGGGGGGGGAAATGTATGAGGCCACCCTAAAGCACAGGGATCACACCTGGCACCCACACAACCCTCACCACAACCTCCCACAGCCCACCACCGATCGACTACCCAGGTCACGGCAATAAGGACTTGAAAAATGCTTAGCGGGGAGTGTTGTTATGTATGCATGCTTACAATGTTATGATGTACTGCAACACTGAATGTACCTTCACCCTGTACACACCTTACCTGTACACCAGAGGGTGCTGCTGCTGGAGACCTAAGGGCCACCTGCATACTGCAGGTAACCCAGTATAAAAGGGAGCTCACCTCTTGGTGTCCTCACTCTAGGAGCTGCAATAAAGGACTACAGTCTTCACAGTTTAAGTACCATACCCCTGCCTCGTGGAGTCATTAACAGAGTGCCTACATACACAATATATTCCAAGGGAGAGTATCCCATATTTGCGAAGTCATTGCCTCATTGGAAGAACAAGGTGTTTTGAGAAAAGTGTCTTTTACTACTAACTCCCCTGTATGGCCTGTTAGGAAACCAGACAAATCTTGGAGACTTACGGTTAGTCATTTCACCTATATCGCAGGATTACAAAAAGTAATCCTCCATTCGTCGCACATGCCCCTCAGCCTCCTGTTGAAACTGGGAGATACCAAGGTTTCCTCCCAGCGAATCAGCAAATGGACACTGGAATTGTTACAACGAGATTTGGCTATCACTTCCAAATGAACGAAGCTTTTACCACTCATGTTGGCTTATGAAGGGAGTCCACACCAGTGCCAATTACCTACATTCAACATGGAAATAAACCCGGTAGAAGTCTGTGCCATTCCAGAAGCACGGAATGTGTACGTGGACGGCTCATCATATTATGTATCCGGCCATCCCCAGATGGGGTGTGCCCTCGTTGATATGAATAATCCTGATTGGTTAATGGGATTCAGATTGAACAACCACTCGTCTCAGCAAGCAGAATCGATAGCCGTTATTCTCGCCTCCCACTATACAGCATTTGAAGCAACAAACATTTGATCAGACAGCAGCTATGTATGCAATGCAGTTATGGCCTTGCCCTTATACCAAAAAACTGCATACTATTCGTCAGATGGTAAAATTCTATGACATTCTGGTCTCCTCTGTAAACTTTGGGAAGTGCTCCAGAAATGACTCACCCCTTGTCACATAGGTAAAGTGTGTGCCCACCAGAAAGATTCCTCACCCTATACCAAGGGCAATAAAACAACCGATCAGTTGGCTAAAGAATCCGCAAGAACCGGATTAGACGTACCAGGCTGACTTTTTGAAACTCCCCAGATACCTGCTGTAGCGGCTGCCACTAAAACGCAAACCATCGACTTGCATAAACTCCAGTCCGAGTACGACCCCTATGCAAAGTCATGGAATGGCATAACCAAGGGTGTCCTCTACCACAACCCACCTCCTGGTCAGACTCCACTGAGCTCCAAAGTTACGATCAGAAGGGTGATTCCCTGCTTATGTTTAAAAATAAACTGGATTACCTTGTGATATGTGTTCCTCCACAACTTAAAGACTCAATTTTCCCCAGTGATTTGCGGCGTTTTTTTGAGTTGGCTGCTTTTTTTGGTGTATTGAGTCAAATTTTTGGCGTATTTATTTTTTTCAAACTTTCCCCTGTGATCTGCGCTGGCATAACTGATTTAGTTACGATTTTTCTAGGCCAGTTTTTTTTTACATCATATCTGCACCAGTTTTTTAAATTGCTCGCAGTTTGGCCAACATTTTGTTCTATTATGTTGGCATATCTGGCCACTCACAAAAAACATTTTGGTGAGTTAAGAAAACCAGCGCACATTCACAAATCTGCGCTGAAAGACGCCATTGTTTTTAAATCGAAGATTTTGGAGGGAGTCAAGAACACTGTCAAAATCAATAATAAAGTTCAACTTTTTTTTAACCTGTCAATGTAGAAGTGTAAATTTGTTGGATTTCACAAGTTTTCTCATTTTTTTACTCACTCACACGCCACCAGCTTGAAGAAGGCTTGGAGGGTTGTAGGTTTGGCCGGCAGAATCGGCCTTGTGTCCGGACATAGTGGCTCGGGATTCGGCAACAAAACAAGCTGTGGGTGGCGGGGGAAGAAAGGAGAGGAGGGAGAGATAGCCAATCTTACGGCTTGTAGCCCGGGGAGCGGGATGGGGAGGGAGAGTGAGGTCACTAGACTCAAGGGGTGGGGGGAGAGGGGGAGAGAGGAGACCCTGAAGGCTCAGCGACAACTATTCCACATGGACATTTTTATTGTTTGGAGCCGTTCCGTAATGTTGTGTTGTGTTAATGGAACATAGTTCAGTTTTAATGAAAAATATATTTTATTCAAAAGTTTACAATAACTTAACTTTAATAAAATTATTCTTGTATCAAACTTCACTTTAAGATCACTTTTTAAGATCACTTAAAAACTTTAAGATCACTTATAAACTTGTAAATTTACATAACTTACAAAAAACCTTTAATTTGAAAAGTAACAACAGACAATAATAACAACAACAACAATAGTAGCAAAGAACGGCTACACCCATCTCTCATCCCTCTTAGTCAAAGACCGCCTGCCACCCCTCTTGCACGCAGGCGGTGGCGCAGTGCTTCTGGGCTTGGTACCAAGTTTATTCCTTCTAACATCTCGGTTACTGCACACCTCATGAGGGTGGGGGGCGTCAGTGTCAGGCGGCAAGTTGGAGGGCCCGGCTATGGGCTCTTCAGAGGCTGGTGTGGGGATTGCAATTGATTCTGTGAATGGGTGCAGGGTCTGGGCGTGTTCCTTATTGCAGCAGCTAACTCCAATATGTCATTCCTCATGCTCCCTGACAGTGTCTCAGCGGCCTGCAACAATCCCTCCCTAATGGCCAGTAACGTGGTTTGCACTACTTCTCACATTCCCTCTCTCATGTCCAGTGACGTGGTTTGCACTACCTCTGACATTCCCTCTGTTGTGTCTGTAATACTCTTATGAATGACTCCACGAGGTCTAGTATTGTACTTGAGCTGTTGTGACTTCAGTCCCATTTATTGTAACACTAGAGTGAGGCACAAGCATGGTGGGCAGCCTTTTATACTGGGCCCTGCACACCTATGCAGGTGACCCTCAGGTCTCCCACTGCAGTGCCCTTTGGTGGCACACCTTATGTGACTATACAGTTAGTATACATGGTTTACATGCATGACATCACTTCCCCCCCAAGTCTTTAATGCAAGTTGACTCATACATTGACGGTGACCTGGGCTTTGCTCTTCCTGGTTGACCATTGGAGAGTCGTTTCTAGGTTGGGTGGGTTGGTAGAGAGATTTGTTACCAGTGGAGGTCCCAGTCTTTTCTGGTTGTGAGTCCATGACTACTCCATTCTCCCCCCCCCCAAACACAGATCATGCTAATGGCCCCTTACATGCAAGTTGCATTCAAGTCCATCACATGGGTTTTACATTTACATCTTGGCACATTTGTTGGGTGGATTACAGTTGTATTTCTTTTTGTGTGGTACATTTACATGATCAGTACAGGTATATCAGTACAGGTACACAAGGACAGTCTAGTTCCAGCACGGCCGGATGAGATCCGGGTCGTCTGGTGGCGGCGCAGCGCCCCATGCGAGTGGGTCTGTGAGCGAGGTGAGCTCATTTTGCTCGAGTTGCCGGAACTCAGGCTCTTGCCATTACTTCTAGTGTCAGGCAGGCCCAAAGACAGCTGATGTGTCTGTGACCTCCCTGTACTTTTCGTTTGCGCAGTGTCACTGTTGCTCCCTGGGAAGCGAGTGAGCATTTCGTCTAAGCGATGGTGGGGCTGCCTCGTCTTATCTAGCAGTTTGCAGGGGACTGCTGACTTGCTTTCCTTAAGGGCACTGTTGTGAGCACTCTCTAGTTTGGGATCCTGGCTGGTCCAGGTCCCGTTCAGAGGAGCCGTTGAGGGTGACCCTTCGCTCTTCAGCATAGCCGTGGTGGCGAGTGGGTTTGTGGGCTGCGCCATTTCCACCCGGGTGGTGGGCGACGGTAGCCAACTGCGAGCTTGGCGCAGTTTACTGTTTCTGGCCCATGGCGGTTCATGCCATCGGGTGCCTGCAATGTTAAACCGATCTGAGGCAGGGTATCGCTACTGGTGCCTCTGCTCTCCGGGGGTTGTTTACTCTGCGGCTTGTCTACTTCTGTCAGCTGTGGGGACACTTTATGAAACATCATTCTGGGATGCAGGCTACAGCATTGGGTAGCCCGCTGGACCTGTATACAACCGTT
The DNA here is from genome assembly GCF_044704955.1 of Pristiophorus japonicus. Lineage (NCBI taxonomy): Eukaryota > Metazoa > Chordata > Chondrichthyes > Pristiophoridae > Pristiophorus > Pristiophorus japonicus. The sequence goes on from NC_091978.1 coordinate 149,430,612, forward strand.
AGGTGTTCGCCCGCTACATTAGCTGATTGCAATTTGCATCCGACATCGCTCAACAACATTTTGCTCATTACAGCTGGACTTTTACATTGGTTACCAATTTCAAGCAGTTCATTCAAAAATGGCGGGTTGCTGGCCTCCTTTAAAATGGCCTTACTACTTTTACCCCAATCATCTTCCTTGCATGGAACCACGTGTCGTTGCTCCATTAGCACTGAACCTCGTGGTTTGGACGCCATCTTTTCCCTGTCCATGATGTCAAGTGCCGCGAAGTTCTTTCCCAGGGATTCTGCCACTGAAGCTGGGAAGGCATCCTTGGATCCAATCTTCCTCCCCAGGAGTCCTGCCACTGAAACCGGGAAGATGCGTTCGGGTCTGTCATGTATCTTACATTATTATATATAACTGTATCCCAACATGCTATACATGACTGTAATAAGATATGACCTGTAACCACCAGCATACCTTACCACCAGGGGTGCACTTGCAAGAGACAGGTATATAAGCACAGGTCTCAAGCAAGTTCAGCATTCCAGAGCTGTGAAATAAAGGTGCAGGTCCAGAGTGACCTTGACTTCACTACATGCCTCGTGTGAATCTGTACTGAGAGGACAGGACTTTACAGTTCACCCTCCCCCAAGGTCTTATCGTCTTTATACATTCAGCCTCTCAGGTGGTCTACGCTCTCGCGTGGAACGTCTGAGTTGTGGTTCAGTTGTTTGCCTTGGTGTCTGTTTTTCTTTGGGTGTGGTTGCTGGTATCTCGCCTGGGCTGTCTGTTTCGATTGGTGTGATTGTTGTTGACTCGCCTGGGCTGTCTGTTGGGATTGCCCTTTCTTCAGGTTGTTCCCTCTGTCTGTCCACCAGGTGTGGTGCGAGTTCCACATTGTAGTCTGCCTCTGGTTCCGCAGTGTTGTTGGTAAATCTGCTTTTGACTTGGTCTACATGCCTCCGGCAGGTTTTGCCATTGTCCATTTGTACTACCAGTAGCCTGTTTCCTTCCTTGCCCCTTACTGTCCCTGCAAGCCATTTGGGACCCCTGCCATAGTTTAGTACAAACACTTTGTTCCCTATCTCATTCCATCTCCCCCTCGAATTTCTGTCATGGTACTCAGTCAGCTTACGGCGCTTTGCCTCAACGATTTCGTGCATGCCTGGGAGGATTAATGAGAGCCTTGTTTTTAAAGTCCTTTTCATCAACAGTTGCGCGGGTGGGATCCCAGTCAGTGAGTGCGGACAAGATCTGTATGCCAGCAGCAGTCGCGACAGGCGACACTGCAGCGTGGGACCTTGGATTTTAAGCATGCATTGTTTAATGATTTGCACTGCTCTCTCTGCCTGGCCGTTGGAGGCCGGCTTGAACGGTGCCGTCTTGACGTGATTTATGCCGTCGTCAATTATAAAGTCTTGGAATTCTGTGCTGGTGAAGCACGGACCATTGTCACTGACCAATGTGTCAGGGATTCCGTGCGTTGCAAACATGGTTGCGAGGCTCTCCACAGTGGTGGAGGTTGTGCTCGAGTTTAAAATGGTGCATTCGATCCACTTTGAAAATGCAACTACTAGGAACATTTTGCCCATGAATGGGCCCGCATAGTCTACGTGCACCCGCGACCACGGTTTGGTAGGCCAGGGCCAGGGGCTCAGTGGAGCCTCCTTGGGGGCATTGCTGAGTTGGGCACAAATGGTGCACCTTCGGACGCAGAGCTCCAAGTCCGCATCAATACCAGGCCACCAGACGTGGGATCTGGCTATGGCCTTTATGAGAACGATCCCCGGGTGCTCGCAGTGGAGCTCCCGGACAAATGCCTCTCTGCCTCGCAGAGGCATGACTACTCGGCTGCCCCACATCAGGCAGTCTTCTTGTAGTGATAGCTCATGCATGCGCCTGTGAAAGGGTTTTAATTTCTTGGGGCAGGCATCGCGAGCATCTGCCCAGTCACCGGTTAGGACACATCTTTTTACTAAGGATAACGTGGGATCGCTGGCTGTCCAGGCTCTGATTTGGCGAGCCGTCTTGGGCGAACCTGTGGACTCAAAGGCATTGATTGCCATGACTATCTCACAGTCCTGTTCATCAGACCCTTCCGTGGTCGCCAGGGGTAGCCTGCTGAGCACGTCGGCACAGTTGTCTGTGCCTGGTCTGTGCCTTATTGTGTAATCGTAGGACGCCAGCATGAGTGCCCACTGTTGAATTCGCACCGAGGCATTGCCGTTTATTGCCTTGCTCTCGGATAGGAGGGATGTGAGGGACTTGTGGTCGGTTTCTAACGTGAACTTGGCCCCGAAAAGGTATTGGTGCATCTTTTTGACACCGTACACGCACGCCGCCTCCTTCTCTACCATTCCGTACCCGCGCTCCGCCCGCGAAAGTGACCTGGAGGCATAAGCTATGGGTTGTAATTTGCCCGCACTATTTACATGTTGCAAAACGCACCTGACCCCATACGCTGACGCATCGCATGTGAGAACTAGCTTTTTACCTGGGTCAAAGAAAGTCAAAACACTGTTGGAACACAGAAGGTTGCATGCCTTATTGAAGGCGCGTTCCTGGGCGTGCCCCCAAAACCAATCGCACCCCTTCCTGAGTAGCACATGGAGAGGTCCAGCAGCGTGCTTAAGTTCTGCATAAAGTTCCCAAAGTAATTGAGTAGCCCGAGAAAGGCGCGCAGTTCTGAGACATTCCGGGGCCTGGGTGCCAGGCGAATTGCTTCTGTTTTGGACTCTGTTGGGCGGATTCCATCAGCGGCAATCCTTCTGCCCAAAAATTCAACCTCGGGTGCGAGAAACAGGCTCTTGGATTTCTTGACTCGTAGGCCTACCCGATCCAACCGCTTTAGTACTTCCTCCAAATTACGGAGATGCGAGTCGTGATAAGTATGTCGTCTTGAAATACAACCGTCCCCGGGATGGTCTTGAGCAGACTCTCCATGTTGCGCTGGAATATGGCAGCTGCCAACCTGATGCCGAATGGACATCGATTGTACATGAAAAGGCCTCGATGTGTGTTGATGGTGGTGAGTTGCTTGGATTCCTCGGTCAATTCTTGCGCCATATACGCAGATGTGAGGTCTAATTTTTGAGAAAAGTTTACCTCCAGCCAATGTGGCAAATAAGTCCTCTGCTCTGGGCAGCGGGTACTGGTCTTGCAGGGAGACTCTGTTTATGGTAGATTTGTAGTCCCCACAGATTCGTACGGATCCATCAGGCTTCATGACTGGGACGATGGGACTTGCCCAGTCGCTAAATTCCACAGGTGATATAATGCCTTCCCGCAGAAGCCTGTCTAGTTCGTGTTCAATCTTTTCCCTCATCACATAGGATACAGCTCTGGCCTTGTGATGGACCGGTCTAGCATCCTGTGTGATGTAGATTTTGACTTTGGCCCCTTTGAAAGTGCCCACACCTGGCTGAAAGAGATGTTGAAATCGCTTTATAACTGTTGAGCAGGAGGTTCGTTCCTCTAATGACATGGCATGGACATCATCCCATTTCCAGTTTAGTTTTGCCAGCCAGCTTCTCCCCAGCAGTGCTGGGGGGTCTCTGGGGACAATCCACAGGGGAAGTCGGTTCACTGTCCCTTTGTGTGTGACGGAGAGCATAGCGCTGCCGAGGACTGGTACGATTTCTTTGGTATAGGTCCTTAGTGTGGTGTCGACCCTTGTGAGTTTTGGTCTGTCTCTTTTATGCGGCCACAGTTGTTCAAATTGTTGAGCGCCCATGAGAGATTGACTCGCTCCCGTATCCAGCTCCATGTTGACAGATATCCCGTTGAGTAGGACCCTAATCATTATAAGAGGCGTCTTGTTGTAGGAGCAGTGGCCATTGATCATGTTGACCCGCTGTACATCGGTGTCCCGGGTACAGTTCCCACCATCTTCTGGTCCGCTTTCCGACCCATCCGATTCGTATACCAGCCGAGCTGCTGTTTTTGATGTCATGTATCTTACATTATTATATATAACTGTATCCTAACATGCTATACATGACAGGGTCGTCTCGGCCAGATCATCGCCGTGCAGTCGTGATGAGTGGTCTGTGCATCGGGGGCTGCGTGGATCTGCTCGCCGGTGCCTGGTCCAACCAAAGGTGGGGGGTTGCTCTGCCTCTGAGCACGGAGAGATGAAGCCATCCTAGTTCCAATGAATCTTCTCCATCCATCTTCTTCCAAGTAGCATTGGTACCATCACCTGAAACAATCCAGATTGGTAAATTGTGCACTGCGCGATCATGGTTTACACTTACATCCACATTACCAACAACTGATATCAGTTCCTTGGTGTAAGTACGCAGCTTTACCTGAACCGGGACCAGCTTGGGTCGTTCAGCTTGATCATTCCATAGCCTCTCAAAGGCTTCCTGGCTCATTACTGACTGACTCGCCCTCATGTCCACTTCCATGAAGACTGGAATGCCATTTATCTCGACTTCCATTATCACTGGAGGACAATCTGTGGTGCAGGTATATACTCCATACACTTCATCCTGGGACTGACCTGCCTCTCTAGCCATCTACTTGTAATCCTCGCTGGGTTCACAGCCATCTGCTGACTCCTCTTCCACGTGGTGAGCCACAGCTCTTTTGTGCACTCACTGGAGGTGGCGCTTTGTGCTGCAGCCTTTGCACACATAGTCTCTGAACCGACACTGATGAGTCCTATGATTATCTCCGCCATGCCAGCATGGTGCTACTCAACTTACATTTGCACCCCTCAGCGGACTCTGAGTTAAAGGACTCGGGGGCCTGTATGCTCTGCCCTGGGCAGATTCACGTTCAACAGTTCTGCCTGCGAAAGGCGCCATTCTATTTACAGTACTTGCCAAGAGTGAGTCATCATCTGCTTGGAGCTGGAGCTTGAGGTCATGAATGCCTGGCTGATGCTGATGGCCTTCTGCAGAGTGACGGTGGTTTCGGCCGACAGTAGCCTGTGAAGAAGGGCCTCATGACCGATGCCAATTACGAAGACATCCCGCAACGCATCGGCGAGGGATGCGCCGAATTCACACGATCCTGCCAGCCTCCTGAGGTCAGCAGCATACTTCGCGATTTCCTGGCCCTCGGGGTGGCGGTGTGTATAAAATCGATGCCTAGTCATGAGGATGCTCTCCTTTGGTTTGAGTCGGTCCTGAATTAGCACTTTCAGCTCCTCGTATGACTTGGTCATTGTTTTCTCTGGTGCAAACAAGTCCCTGACGAGGCCGTACACTGTGGGCCCACAACTGGTCAACAGGATAGCTCTGCACTTATCTGCCAGCGTGGCCGGATCATCGCCTACCAGGTCGTTTACTACGAAATATTGGTCGAGCCGCTCTGTAAAGGCTTCCCAATCTTCACCCTCTGAGAACTTTTCTAATGCACCAACGTTAGTCATTTTTGTGTGAAAGTTCGTAATCCCGTCGCCAGTTGTTGTGTCTGTAATACTCTTATGAATGACTCCATGAGGTCTAGTACCATACTTAAGCTGTTGTGACCTTAGTCCCATTTATTGTAACTCCAGAGTGAGGCACAAGCATGGTGGGCAGCCTTTTATACTGAGCCCTGTATACCTATGCAGGTGACCCTCAGGTCTCCCACCGCAGTGCCCTCTGGTGGCACATCTTATGTGACTATACAGTTAGTATGCATGGTCTACATACATGACATCCTTCCTCATGGCCACTATTCCCTCACTGATGGTCCTGGATATCGTTCGCATTTCTCGTGAGAGTGTTGTTATTTCTCCCGACAGTCCCGCTACTTCATCACTCACCCCACTAATGGTGTCCAGGAGTGATCAGGTAAGGTCAATGCACTCAATGACATCATCTGAATCCCATCTGTTACATCCTGCATCTCAGGAGAACGTGGTCGAGCTCTCCTTCTCCTCCTCCCCATGGGTGTTGCTCGCACCACACCTCTGGAACCCGCAGCCTGGGACGGTGGGGCCCTGGGTGTGCTTCGCTGCACCCCATCACTGGGACCCGCAACCTCAGAAGGTGGGAAACCATGGAATATCCCACCAACACTCAAACCACTAGTCATGGAAAGGGCTGGCATCTCCATGAGTGGCACCTCCTCCCTATTCAGTACAACAGTGGGAGCTTCACCCAGCTCCATCCCCTCCTCCTCCCCACCATGTTCTTGTTCTGGAGGGTGGGAATGGAAGATGTTCTCCTCTTCAGGTTCATCCTCGTCTGAATCTTCTTCTGTATTGTCAGGGTTGGCCTCAAGTTCTGCAAAATATAATAGAACAGTCAAATGATTAGCAGCAGATGAGGGGGCAGTTTGGATGGCATGAGTAGGCTCACACATCGCAGGCCAGGCAGCAGGCTGATTTGAAGGACTACAATGAATTTGCAGGACTTACCCTCTCCCTCGAGTGTGGGCCCAGCTTGTGCAGTACTGATTGTTTTTTTCCAGGCAGGACCCATCAAAGCAGCGACCCTCTCTTCCAAGGGTGTCAGTGGGTACAGATTTGCCGGGCCTCCTCCTGTTCGAGTTCTTTCCCTTTTGTTGTGTGCTACTTTCCTCTGCAAAGATGAAAATGCAATTTTTTAGACATATACAGGTACATTTACAATTGCATCGAATAAATGAAAATATTACTTACACTAACTACTTGACCAAGGTCCTGCCATTTCTTTTTACACTGGCTTCCAGATCTCGTGGTGTTTACCACTGCGCAGTAATCTTCTGCAACTTAGTTCCAGCATTTCTTCATTTCTTTTGGTGAAACTTTTATGTGACCTCTGCTGGTGTCCAGCTCCTGCCATCTGTTCTCAATCACAGTAACTAGTGCCTCCACTTCTTCCAGTCAGAAATTCTTGGGCCTTGCTCCGCGTTGCATCTTGTATTGCTCTAGCTGTGATTTTTCCAATGCTCTCACAGCACTCCTTCTCACACACACACACACAACTAGCTCTTTAAAAATGGCCAATTGCCAAATCCGAGCTGTACTGCGCATGCACGTCCATTGGAATGACGTAAAAAATGTAACTTTTTTTCCCGCGCATGCGCAGAAGGTACGGCATTTTTTTTTTGGCGCAGACAGCAGGCTCCACCCCCCAAGGCGACCAAATTCAAATTATAGATCGGGGAAACTTTGGCAAAATATTTTTGGCACATTTCTGGCCTAGAAAACCTGGCGTAACTCTGGCAATATGCCAAAAAACAGGCTTGGGGAAAACTGAGCCCGATATGCTAAGTTTGTTTCATTCCCACCCTACTGCAGGATATTATTCCACCCCTACCACAATATAGAAATTAAATCAAGTCTGTTGGTGGCCTGGGTTGTAAAATGATGTTGAAGAATATGTTAATAGATGCTTACCATGTTTACAGACAAACCCTTCTATTTGCTCTAATCGAGCTCTACTCAGATCCCAACCCCCTCCTGAAGGTCCATGGGCACAACTACAAATTGATTTTATTGGACCTTTTAACAAATCCCAGGGTAATTATGAGCACGCTCTGGTAAAAATTGATCAGTTAACAAAATGGATCGAAGTCTTTCCAAGTAAGGATAATAAGGCATGTACGGCCGCACAAATCCTTTTGAGTGAGATGTTCTGTAGGTGGGAAATACCAATACAGGTAGATAGCGATCAGGGTCCACATTTTACCGGAGTAGTTTTTACTATTCTGCAGGACATGCACCAAATAAGGCACAAGTTGCATATTGCATATCATCCACAATCATCGGGAATTGTAGAAAGGGGTAATCAGATATTGAAAACAATGTTACGTAAATTATGTACAGAACACCCCGCTCAATGGGCTAACATGATGCCTTTATGTTTAATGGCAATACGATCTACGCCTCACGAGGGTAAGTCCATATGAGGCTATGACTGGGAGACATATGCGAATATCAGGACACATAACCCTGGGGAATAACACATGACTCAAATTACAGCCTTGTAGCCAGAAATGGTTGCAGACACTGATAGACCATGTGGACACAGTAAACAGACTGGTTGCCCAGAACATTGGAAAGTCACACCAACTTAAACACAACTTTGACGAAAGGGTAAGACTATTTGAATATGATGTCGGGGACAAAGTGATGTTACACAATTTTGCCCCATAGAAACATTTTTTTCATCGTAAAATGGACAGGTCCACATCAAATAATTGATAAATTAAACCCCACTGTGTACCTATTGAATGTTCCGTAAGGCCCAAAGGGAGAACCAAAACTGAAATGGTTCCATATCGATCAGATGAAAACTATTAAGAATTAAAAGATATTATGTTTGGTTTTCTTGCAGGTGAATGATGTGCTTCTATTGATATTCGGATGTGTGGGAAAGACAACGAATGAAGAGCAGGACTGCAGAGCAGTCTCAGACGATAAATGTGCTCAACTCCTTTTTTTTGGAACAGAACCATTGGTTCTTGGTGGACATAAAAAAACAAAGACTTATAATGAACCCTATGGATGTCATTTCCCACTGAGGATGAAGAAGGATAATGGGGATAACGTACCAACAGAATATACAACAGGTTGTGGTACTATAACAAAAGGTGTAGATCAGTGGGAAATAAAAGAAGGATACGGAGTATGTATGAGATGTCCATTAAGAGATAGGGAAGGCCCAAAATTATAGAGATTTCTGAAAAAGAGTGGGGGATTGTGCGGAGAAATTAGAAAAAACAAGGCCCAATAGCATCAGAAAGTAAAGCATACATCTAATTGTGATGGCCGAGATGGTGGAAAAAACATGAAGGGCAGTATTCATGCATTGGGACACATATCAAACCTACCCACCGGGAAAATGAACCTGTCATGCGTATTTTTAAGGCTTGGGGAGAATATACCTACCCCAAAACTGACGGAAGTGGGATAGGTGTACAGATGGTGAAATTTGAGGATGCCGTAGAAGGATGTTATAATGATAGAGGGGAATTCCGTAGTATTAGGTTTGAATTGTATTAAAAAGATAATGACTCAGATCAGGATCAGGGAAGAGGGAAACAAGGTCCTTAGTGAATACCAGGACCTGGAAACTGGTCTTGTAATCATTCCCACACATAGAGCGGTATAACATCAAATTATACAAGAAGTGGTTCCTGTTATTTTAAATTTAACTGATTTGATATTACCTAATTGGTGTCCTAATAAAACTTCACAATTAGCTCAAGGAATGATACAACAGGTGTTTAAACAATACTGGGAAAAAGCTACTCTTTCTACAAACTTTTGAAAAAACACAGGAAGCATTTCGCCACAAAAGTGGTAATGATTCTGACCTGGAAGGAAGTCAAGAACAGAATAGGTGAAAGAGAGGTCGAATAAATGAAGGACTCACAGGGCTAGAACCTCCACTTTTTTTGCCGGTTTAACGCCCATTTTACCACTGAAATGATGTATAACACCCATATATCGCCTATTTTGGCACAAAATGGAAACTGGCGAGCATTTTTCAGAAACTTATCGGCGAGCGTTACTTTCCCCATGTGGTTAACACCAAGAAAAAATATTACCGCCCGCCCACTATTTTTGGCCGGAATCGGCAGAATGGGCGAATTCAACACCCATAATATCGGCCAGTGTTACTTACCGCATGGAATTAACGCCGAGATTCAATATTAACACCCAGCAACTGTTTTTTGTCGTAAAGAGCATATTTACCAAAACTAGCGGCCATGGAGATTGCTTATCGTCAATTTCACCACCTCGCACACATTTAACCCACAATTTCACTCGCTCAAAAAAACCGCCCACAAAAAGTGGAACGAACCGGAACGAATCACAACATTATGGAAGCCATGTTGTAGATCACATGTCATGTCCTTTAAAAGGCTGCTGTGCTTCAACCTCAGTGGAGCTCAGATGTACTCTGCAGGTCGTTTGAGTTGATGTGAACATCTCTAAAAACATCTTGACTACATTGTGACCGATTGGAATTGAAGAGGTGTGTTCGTCGGGACATTCCTTGTTTGTGAGCAATCGGTGAAAAACAGAGAGCTATTGCAATGGTACCTGTCCTTTCTCACCCTCTTTTGGTGACCAAATACATGCAGCAGACTCGACATCGCCGAAGGAACGCTGCACTGCATTATGTGCCCAATGTACGAAGTGACAGACAGATGAGGAGGATCAGACGTTACACACCCGCAAGTACTAGGAGAAAAATTCTTACCTCGACTTGCCCAACACCACCTGCCTTCGGGGACTGCGCTTCCACAAAGAGGTTATCACTGAGGTATGCCAGCTGATAAGGGCAGATCTGCAGCCTGCCAGCACCATCAGAACTGCACTGTCCGTCAAGATCAAAGTCACTGCGGCACTGTCGTTCTACCTCTCGGGTTCTTTTCAAGACACAGCTGGAGACATTTGCCGACTTTCTCAGCACACCACACATCACTGCATTAGACAGGTCACTGAAGCCCTGTACGCACAAAGGAGGGACTTGATCAGCTTCCCTATGACCAGGGAGGCACAGAGTGAGAGGGCTCTAGGATTCTCCAGAATTGCAAACTTCCCCAAGGTGCAGGGAGCACATCGCGATGCTGGCACCTTTTCAGTATGCTTTCAGGAACTGCAAGGGATTCCATTCCCTGAATGTCCAGCTGGTTGTCGACCACCAGCAAATTATACTGGCAGTGAATGCTCAATTTCTGGTCAGCATCCTTGATGCGCACATCCTGTGTGACAGCACTGTATCTGACTTGTTTAACAATGAGCCACAGGTCAATTCTGCATGCTTGGGGACAAAGGATATGGCCTCGCCACCTGGCTGATGACCCCGCTGCATGACACCCACACCAAGGCCGAGAGGCGATACAAGAGCCACAGAGCAACTTGCAATATCGTGGAGAAAACCATTGGAATGCTGAAGCAGCGCTTTAGATGCCTGGACCACTCGGGAGGTGAGCTCCAATACCACCCTGAGCAGATAGCTCAATTCGTGGTGGTCTGCTCCATGCTACTCAACTTGGCAATCAGAAAGGGACAAGAATTGCCTGATGAGTCTGACAGTCCACCTCACCAGAGAGAGGAAGAGAAGGATGAGGAGGCAGACACTGACATCGGCCCAGACAATCAGGCTGACGCTGAAGCCATGCCTCTGACCCCCTGTAGACCACATGAAAGGGCCCATGGTGGCACGATCCTAGACTGGGTAATGTGTAATGAGAAGGGACTAATTAGCAATCTTGTTGTGCGAGGTCCCTTGGGGAAGAGTGAACATAATATGGTAGAATACTTTATTAAGATGGAGAGTGACACAGTTCATTTGGAAACTAAGGTCCTGAACTTAAGGAAAGGTAACTTCGACGGTATGAGGCGTGAATTGGCTAGAATAGACTGGCAAAGGATACTTAAAGGGTTGATGATGGATAAGCAATAGCAAATATTTAAAGATCACATGGATGAACTTCAGCAATTGTACATCCCTGTCTGGAGTAAAAATACAACGGGGAAGGTCGCTCAACCATGACTAACAAGGGAAATTAAGGATAGTGTTAAAGCCAAGGAAGAGGCATATAAATTGGCTAGAAAAAGCAACAAACCTGAGGACTGGAAAAAATTTAGAATTCAACAGAGGAGGACAAAGGGTTTAATTAAGAAGCGGAAAATAGAGTATGAGAGGAAGCTTGCAGGGAACATAAAAACTGACTGCAAAAGCTTCTATAGATATGTGAAGAGAAAAAGATTAGTGAAGACAAATGTAGGTCCCTTGCAGTCGGATTCAGGTGAATTTATAATGGGAACAAAGAAATGGCAGACCAATTGAACCAATACTTCGGTTCTGTCTTCACGAAGGAAGACACAAATAACCTTCCGAATGCATTAGGGGACAGTGGGTCTAGTGAGAAGGAGGAACTGAAGGATATCTTTATTGGCGGGAAATTGTGTTAGGGAAATTGATGGGATTGAAGGCTGATAAATCTCCGGGGCCTGATAGTCTGCATCCCAGAGTACTTAAGGAAGTGGCCCTAGAAATAGTGGATGCACTGGTGATCATTTTCCAATAGTCTATCGACTCTGGATCAGTTCCTATGGACTGGAGGGTAGCTAATGTAACACCACTTTTTTAAAAAAGGAGGGAGAGAGAAAGCGGGTAATTATAGACCGGTTAGCCTGACATCAGTAGTGGGGAAAATGTTGGAATCAATCATTAAGGATGAAATAGCAGCGCATTTGGAAAGCAGTGACAGGATAGGACCAAGTCAGCATGGATTTATGAAAGGGAAATCATGCTTGACGAATCTTCTGGAATTTTTTTAGGATGTAACTAGCAGAGTGGACAAGGGAGAACCAGTGGATGTGGTGTATTTGGACTTTCAAAAGGCTTTTGACAAGATCCCGCACAAGAGATTGATGTGCAAAATCAAAGCGCATGATATTGGGGGCAATGTACTGACATGGATAGAGAACTGTTTGGCAGACAGGAAACAGAGAGTCGGGATAAACGGGTCCTTTTCAGAATGGCAGGCAGTGACTAGTGGGGTACCGCAGGGCTCAGTGCTGGGACCCCAGCTCTTTACAATATACATTAACGATTTAGATGAAGGAATTGAGTGTAATCTCTCCAAGTTTGCGGATGACACTAAACTGGGTGGCGGCATGAGCTGTGAGGAGGACGCTAAGAGGCTGCAGGGTGACTTGGACAGGTTAGGTGAGTGGGCAAATGCATGGCAGATGCAGTATAATGTGGATAAATGTGAGGTTATCCATTTTGGGGGCAAAAATATGAAGGCAGAATATTATCTGAATGGCGGCAGATTAGGAAAAGGGGAGGTGCAACGAGACCTGGGTGTCATGGTTCATCAGTCACTGAAAGTGGGCATGCAGGTACAACAGGCGGTGAAGAAGGCAAATGATATGTTGGCCTTCATAGCTAGGGGATTTGAGTATAGGAGCAGGGAGGTCTTACTGCAGTTGTACAGGGCCTTAGTGAGGCCTCACCTGGAATATTGTGTTCAGTTTTGGTCTCCTAATCTGATGAAGGATGTTCTTGCTATTGAGGGGGTACAGCGAAGGTTCACCAGACTGATTCCAGGGATGTCTGGACTGTCATATGAGGAGAGACTGGATCAACTGGGCCTTTATTCACTGGAGTTTAGAAGGATGAGAGGGGATCTCATAAAAACGTATAAGATTCTGACGGGACTGGACAGGTTAGATGTGGGAAGAATGTTCCCAATGTTGGGGAAATCCAGAACCAGGGGACATGGTCTTAGGATAAGAGATAGGCCATTTAGGATTGAGATGAGGAGAAACTTCTTCACTCAGTTGTACAGGGCCTTAGTGAGGCCTCACCTGGGATATTGTGTTCAGTTTTGGTCTCCTAATCTGAGGAAGGGCGTTCTTGCTGTTGAGGGAGTGCAGCAAAGGTTCACCAGACTGATTCCAGGGATGGCTGGACTGTCATGTGAGGAGAGATTGGATCAACTGGGCCTTTATTAACTGGAGTTTAGAAGGATGAGAGGGAATCTCATAGAAACATATAAGATTCTGACGGGACTGGACAGGTTAGATGCGGGAAGAATGATCCCAATGTTGGGGAAGTCCAGAACCAGAGGACATAGTCTTAGGATAAGGGATAGGCCATTTAGGACTGAGATGAGGAGAAACTTCTTCACTCAGAGAGTTGTTAACCTATGGAATTCCCTGCCGCAGAGAGTTATTGATGCCAGTTCATTGGATATATTCAAGAGGGAGTTACATATGGCCCTTACGGCTAAGGGGATCAAGGGGTATGGAGTGTAGAATTTACCAATATCTCGTAAAGATTCCAGGTACCTTTCCCCTGCAGAGGAGAAGAATCCCTTTCTGGACTTTTAAAATGGAAGGAAAACTTTGGGACACAAATGAATTTTAAAGGGGCAGACAAGGCCTGCAGGGGATAAAAGGGGGTGCATTCATGGAGACCCCCCCCCGCAGTGTTTGGACTCATAGGAAAGGGAATTTAATTTGGAACTATCTACCAGAAAGTTTGAAATCCTAAAGTGCACATGGAAGAAACTACGAACTTTAATCGAATTTGGGATTTTTAAAAGGTGTATGTTGGGTCTGCAAGAAAAGGGGTGGGGTCAATATCTAAAGGGCCAGTTTGGACATTGAAACTAATCAAATTGTCTGGGAACTGTATACCCTCGAAACTTGCCCCTTGAAAACATTAGCATTTAAACAATGCCACATACACATTCCAACACCTTTTCAACAGGCATAGAAATATCTGGCTCAGGCCAGACTAGCACAATGGAGAGCTCATCAACTTCGAAAAGATTATTAACGCCAGATTAAAACCACTTAATCAAGTTTCAGTTAGCTGGGCTAGATTTGGTGGGAGATAACGGAGCCTTTTTTTGGAATATATCTATTCCCAGTTTTACCAAGGAGCAGAACACAGAAAGCAGGACACAGACTCGAACAGCAGGACACAGACTCAAACACAGACAGACACAAGCAGCCGGAGGTGGGGAGTGAAGAAATGGAGTAGTGAAGGAAACTACAAGAAATCATCAAGGACCGAACGAGCACGAGGCCCACGAAATGGAAGGTTGTCAGCAACCAAATTGACAACCCGGGCCACCACAACCAGCGAAACGACCAACCAAAACCAACTCAGCAAAAACCAAAGAATCAACACTTATTTCCACTCTACAATCTACTTCAGAATGACCAACGGGTGAGAAGTTACCAAAAGGGACTAACTAAAACTATTCCTAACCAAAGAAAGTGGGTACTTACCCCATACATCCAAAACGCAACTTACCGCATCAACGGACGCACCCCAACCGAAGACTACGCAGTCTGAAGTCCTCTCCTCCGACCGGGGTACGGCTCGCCTAGAAGGCCAAGTGCAGCGAACCCCGAAACCGCGATTCACCGGCAACTGTCAAAAAAGGGATTGGTGAGCATGGCCCCTGAACCCACAGAGCTATAACTTAGTTAGGGGAATTGGGGGAGGGAGGCTGGGATAACTTGTGTAAATGTATCTGCATTCTCCTCTTTACCCCATTTAGAATTTAAGCTGTATTCTTTTCCCCACAGACTGTAATTGGACAATTTATTCAATGTGTTATACCCCTCAGTGTGTATTGGTCTGTGTGTGTTATTAAAGGTGTGCCTTTTACTTCTTTTTAAACACAATAAAGCCATACCTGCTTCCTACCTTGAAACCGATTGTCTGTCCAAGTCTGTCACAGTCCCTTCATAATTCCAGTGTCTAGAACCAAGGGTGTGGGAGCGATTTGGAACCGCTCATATAAGGTCAGAAGGGAAAGCTGACCCCCTGCAAACCACCCCTTACAGGAGAGAAAACAGGAAAGGGGTACTGAGGGAATGATCAACCATGATCTTATTGAATGGTGGTGCAGGCTCGAAGAGCCAAATGGCCTACTCCTGCACCTATTTTCTATGTTTCTATGTTTCTATGACAGCTGTAAGAGCCTGACGTCAGGACCTTATCAATGATCGCTTTGCCTGAAAGAACATTGGTGTTATTTACAAGGCTGACACACTGCTGGGTGTGCAGGTCATACATCAATGGTGGGCATCACCTTGGTGACAGTTAAAGTTTAAGTTGATTGAAGTTAAGTGTGATTATACCCTTTGATGTTAAGGAATCACCAGCATGTAATAGTAGCTATCTGAGCCAATGTGCTGCAAGGTTTTGTTAAATAAAAAACATTTAAATCGAACATTAGCCTGAAACCATCAGTATTTCTGTACAAACCAACCCTTTCCACCCCTTCACCCCTCCCCCACCCCCACCTCTACCGCTTCCCCTTACCCTCCTGACTCTAAGCCGCCTGGCCAAGGAGGTCCTCAGGTGATGCTTCATTGAGGGTGGGGCGGTGACGGCCAAAGCACTGTTTGGACGGATACGGGAGAGGTTGGGTCCCAAGGTGAGAGCGTGCTCCAAGCCATAAGAAGATGTTGCTGCTGGCTCTCATGTGCGGTTGGCAATGGGGGTACGTCACCTTTGGGTGCAGTGCGGCGCTCCGGAACCACTGGGAGCCCTCTGCCATCAGTGTTCCTGGTTACCAGCTCCAGGACCTCCTCCATCCCTTCCATTTTATATGTTATTTGTTAGACAAAAACTCGGTGCCAACTATGTTCTTGGTGCTTAGTGGGCTTTTTGCTACTGGTGAATCTCCGTCGTTCCTCCCACAACAGCCAAACAAGCACACACCACAGCCACACACACTTTCAGTGCCTCTGAGCTCCCTCTCTCTCTGTCTCCTCTTCTGCGCAAGTCATGATGACCTTTGACCTCCTGAATCGCGGGACTGCCACACTTTACGGCAGAAGATCAGAAAAATTTAACACTACCGCCCATTTGATATCGCTCGCGGTATGGCCCATTTTCAAAAATGTAAACTAGGTGTTTTGAGAATGGGCGAGAAGCCGGCGATCTGAAACCCCTCTTTTTAACGCCTGTGACGGAAATAGCGCCCATTTTTGGATGATAAGCTCAAAAGTGGAGGTTCTACCCCACAGGGTTTAATACTGCTACATCAATAATCAATTCCATGGACCTAGCAGGTTCACGGGCTCAATTAGATGATGTATGAGAAAGACTAAGGGATATACTTAGTAAGGAAAACAACATAGAAAGGGAAGAGTTAAGAAAAGATCAAATAATGATCATACACCTAATAGAAAGTCATGCATATAAGATTAACAATATCATTAGAGAAGACAGAAATGCCTCTGATCAAGCTGATTTTAATGACATCTGTGTCATGTATGGAAACTGGTTCGTGGAACAATCCCGGAAAAATCTAGAAAATATTAACAAGGGACGTCTGCCTACGTGGGTAACAAATGCACACTTGTCAGGACTATCTCATTACAATGACGATGCGGAACTGTATACAATTAGAAGTTTGATTAAAGTATATCCAGTCAAGCACGAATGCCACAAGGTAGGGAACCAAAAATTATTTGGATTAATAGTACAAATTCCTAGTTTAATGAACCGAACTAGACCCAAACCCCTGTTTAGAACAGAGAACATAGGGTGGCAAAAAAAAAAACGCCATTAGCTAATTCCTAACGGCCCCACAATGGTTAGTTCAGTTAGAAGAATTAACATGGATTGAACCAAACCTTGAAGGATGTAGTATAAATGAGGACGCCCTCATTTTTCCTTATGATTTAGATGAGCACTCAAAAAAGACATGGTGATTTCGATTGGAATCAGAAAGGTCTAAATTGTACTATGGAAGTGACAGGACTATCAGATGTGAGGACTAGGACTGCTTACATATGGGAGGGAAAATATTGTTTCACCACCCTAGGAGATCATTATCATTATGGATTCTCTAAATGCTCGATTAGTCCTGGTACCTACTGTCTGACACCTACAAGAATTATCATTACTGGGGGAAGAACTCTTCTTGTACTGGCCGCACCTGAATAACAAGTATTGCAGGTGGAGGATAGTTTAGACATCAACCTAGAGGATTACAATACTAAATTTGGATACGATATCCCGGAATTGCCTGAAGCTTTAACGGCCTTAATGAATCAAATAAACAACTCCTAATGTCATTACTGTACAATGGAACAAAGAGATGAAGCCGTAGCTAAAGAAATCCCAGGGATAGGAGTTTCAACACATTGGTGGGATATAGGGATTAATATAGAAATTCTTCCCTGGATTAGAATAATTTCACATTTGTTGGTAATAGTTCAACTCACAGTGTTAATAATGCACACCTGCTTTTTAAAGCACCTAATACGCCAGACACAAACACAACTTAATGGGCCTGAAAGTTCGATTGAGATCTTCTAGCGGGCAAACGAATGAAAAAGTTAAAAAAGATGCTCACCTACTTGTTCCTGCTGCGCCTGCATGAATTTCCGATCCTGTGGCCTTCACTCCTACGCATCGGAGCGCGTGCACGTCAGGACGTGCACAGGCCTGGAGCTGGAGTCACATGGCTCTGGGCAGCCAATCAAGGTACAGTATTTTCTCATTCATAATAATGGGAACTCCATAAGTTGGAGTTCCCATTATTACGAATGAGAAATGCCCCCCAAACACACAAAACACTAATAAAAAATAGAAAAATACACTACATATTTAAGATTCATAAATTAAAGTTCTTACATAAAAATATATTTTCCCGACTTTTTAAAAATAAACTTACCGTTGTGGGGAGGGTTTTTAACAATAAAATGTATTTTTATAATTTTATTTTTTAAAGTTTCTGTGTATTTTTAAACATTTGCGCCTGTAAAAGTAGGCTATACGCCTGCTTTTTCAGGCGCAAGAGTTTTGAGGACAAGAAATGCGTAAATATCGGAAATCTTGCCCTGCAAGTGTCCTCGCCTCCGATATGCGCGAGATATGTCAAGCTAGAAACTTGACAGATCGGAAAAGCCGATTTTCAGCGCATGCGCATTGTGCGCTGAAAACCGGCTTTTCCGATGCCTTCCCAGGTCGGTAGAAACTTCGTATTGGACCCAGGACATCAGAATTTCAGCACCAATGTTATAACTGCACAAAGTCTATTAGACAAGAGTAAAAATTAAAACTTTAGATATTCAAGACCTTAAGGGAAAATACAAACAGATGGTCACCAGAGTGGGTACTGAAGGTAGTGAATTGATCTGACATGTAAAATGGGCCAGATTAAAGGGCAGTATTAGGAGGTTGTGAGGAGTCGGAAGTTCCTCCACCTCAAGGTAGAGATTGTAAGATATCGCCTTTTGACAGATATTAGAAGTTAGAATTAAGAAGCTTATTTTACATGTCTTTAATTAATGAATAACCTTTATGTTTGTAACTTCCTTTATATGCATTGATTGTATGTAAAACTCGCTTGTAAATGATAGAAAATAGCTGTATAACATAATGGGTTTTAAATTGGAGAAAGGCTGAGAAGCAAAGCTTGATGGTAACCAAAGCAATGTGTTGAACTAGGGTCATTGCGATGTGTGCAGGTTAGTACAGAATAACAAATCAGGTTCTGCTCAGCTTGGCATACCTTATCAGTAGAAAGGCAATATATATCTTGAGAATGTTTAGGCTAGTGGAACGTACGGAGATTAACGGAACTGCCTAGGAGATGGAACACACGCTTTTCAAGGTTTCAAAGCTCGGACATTGAAAACATGAGATATACCAGGACTAATTTTTCTAGCTTGCCACGTTGGCACAAAAAAGGTATAAAAAAAGCAACTCTTCTACTCAGAAGGCAGTGCAAATCAAGACAACAGGAAGAAAGAATCTTCAGAAGGAAAAGAGGATAAGAAGTCAGCACCAGGGTCGCTCAAGAGGAAGCTACCGTGAATCAGGCTGTGACTATCATTTGTTAAGTATTACTTTTTGTTACAAAACATAATTTACTTGATAAATCTGTTGTTTTTACTCAATATACCTTATTAAAGCATTTGTTATAATCTGAATAAGAGTCTCCTAGTTTGAATTAAACATAAACCCTGAGAATATTTGAATTGCTATAATTAGCAAAGTGGCAAAAAGCTGCTAAGTAGTTAAAAACTACAGGTCACAACAACAGAAAGGCCCCAATGGAAACCCGGCGGAGTCCGGTTCAAGACCCAAACGAGCAAAACCTACTAATGCTTATAACAACCATTCATAAACCCTTTATACCAGGGGAAAAGCAATTAATTTTAGCAGATCTCCCAGTTCTTAGGGTGGCCCATGGCAACCTTGAGTTTTGGCTGAGATTGGAGGAAATAATAGACATACACCAAATGCATCCAAAGGATATACATGTCCTAGGGAAGGCGAAGTGCTCTAGGAGTGTATGGGAGACTTGTATCTTGAATGTTCGGGGTGGAACTTGGACAGAAGCACAGGACTAAACTAACGAACAAAAATATCAAGTTTTTAAAGGAGAATTACAGGCACATTTAGGGTCAGGCCAGAGTAATTGGGGGAGCATCATGGGTGTAATGCAGAAGAATGATGAGACTGCTACAGAATATGCAGAAGGGAAGTTCAAGGCGTATGAGGAAGTTTTGGGGTTGCCAAATCCCGGGAGGGACGATGCGGTATTCTTAAAAATGTTAAAGGAGGGATTGAGCCCTGCACATCAAGAAATTTTAGAAATGGGAATTCCGGTCGGGAATACGTATGCTGCGGTGGTGGTTTGGGCCAGTGAGGTAGATAGAAAGAAGGAGAAAAAGCCCTCCACTGTAGCGGCTGCCATTGGAGTAGGAAAAGGCGATTGTTTTAACTGCGGGAAGCCGGGCCACATGGCAAGGGAATGTCCGTATGGAAGAGATAAAACAGAGCGGAGAAAGGGAAGGTTCACGATGGAATGTGATAACTGCGGGAAAGTGGGACACACTAAACAACAATGTTACGCGAAGGGCGGGGGCAACCAACGACAGGTTCCCTGGCATCAGACAGTGACAGCGTCATCTGCACCCTCAATAACCACCCTCACCCCAGATCAGATCCTGGAGATAATTAAATTGGCTTCTAAAATTGAGAAATAGATTGCCTCAGCCCCCTCAGGCAGCTCAGGCGACCCCCAGATATACATCACAGCATTGTTAGGGGGCCGTTAGTGTGAGATGTTGGTGGATACGGAAGCGGTTGTATTGATAACCGACCAACCTTTACTAAATATGAATAAGACAATGTATATAACTGGGGTAGGAGGCAAGACAAGAAGGAGTGAGTCACAATTGTTGGAATTGGGTGGAATTCTAATGCCAGTCCGCTTCCAGGTGTGTCAGAACAATGAGGGAACAATATTGGGGATTGACATATTATGAGAAGGGGGACCTAGGACGAGGTAGGTCTGTGGTGGACTGGCCGAGGAAGCAGAAAACAGTCACGGACCTGTTGTGTATGGAGAAAGAGTCAGACTGAACACTGTGAGCTCAAAGTAAAGTGTGACCTTAGTCTTTTATTGCAGGTCTCCAGAGTGCCTCTCCAACCTGTGAAGCCTTCTTAAATACCTGTGCTCCCAAGGGATTATGGGATCCCTTGGAACTTCAGGGAATGAGCCTCTGGTGGCTGTACAGAGTAAATACAAGTCCACATATATAACAAAACATTCCCCCCCAAAATCAATAGTGTAACTATTTACAATGTGAGTCGATCTGGGGCCCTTCTTGCCCTGGTTGATCGTCTCGGTGTGAAAGCTGGTGTTGTTGAATCATTTGTTGGGCCCTTGCCGGGCTGCTCTGCAGCTGGCCTTGCTGGGCTGCCTGGTGTGTTAGGTCCTCCAGGGCTGCTGTGGATGGGTTCTGCTTCGTGATCAACCATGGTGCCGGTTGCCACTGGTGTGTATGTTGGGGGAATCAAAAAAGGAAAGGTCCAAGGTGGGTTGCTCAGGGTAGTCCGTGAATCTGAGTTTGATTTGGTCCAAGTGTTTCCGGTGAATGAGTCCATTTGAAAGTTTGATGTGAAACACCCTGTTCCCACGACAGTGCCGGGAAGCCACTTGGGACCTTGTCCATAATTTAATACAAATACAGGATCATTGACTTCAATCTCGCATGACACATTTGTGCTATCATGGTAAGCACTTTGTTGAAGCCACTTGCTCTCTACCTGTTCATGTAGATCAGGGTGAACTAACGACAGCCTTGTCTAAGTGCTCTTTTCATGAGCAGTTCAACAGGTGGGATCCCAGTGAGTGAGTGTGGTCCCATGCAATAGCTAAGCGGGACTCGGGATAGGCGAGATTGCAGTGAGTCTTCAGTTACCCTTTTCAAGCCTTGCTTGATGGTTTGCACTGCTCTCTGCCTGACCATTGGACACTGGTTTAAACGGGGCAGCTGTGACATGTTTGATCCCATTACGAGTCATGAATTCTGCGAACTCCGCACTGGTAAAACATGGCCCGTTGTCGCTCACCAGGACATTGAGTAAGCCGTGTGTGGCAAACATGGCCCGCAGGCTTTCAGTAGTGGCAGCGGACATGCGAGCCGACATTATCTCACATTCAATCCACTTGGAGTATGCGTCTACAAGCACAAGGAACATTTCACCCAAGAACGGGCCTGCATAGTCGACGTGTATCCTAGACCACAGTTTGGAGGGCCAAGACCATAAACTTAGCGGCTCCTCCATGGATGCATTGCTTAACTGCAAGCATGTATTTCATCTGTGAACACAGGACTCTAAGTCCGCAGTGATACCGGGCCACCATACGTGGGATCTGCCTGTCGCCTTCATCATTACGATGCCTGGGTGGGTACTGTGGAGGTCTCTGCCCTTCTTGGGGATCACTACTCGATTGCCCCACAGAAGGCAGTCTGCCTGTATAGACATTTCATCTTTGTGCCGCTGGAACGGCTTTATCTCTTCCTGTATTTCCACTGGGACACTGGACCGGCTCCCGTGAAGTACACAGCTTTTGACTAGAGATAATAAGGGGTCCTGGCTTGTCCACGTTTTGATCTGCCGGGCAGTGACGGGTGATTGCTCACTCTCAAATGCTTCCATAAACATGGCTAGATCTGCGGGTTGCACCATTTCCACACTCGTGGTGGGCAATGGCAGCCTTGTGAGAGCATCGCCGCAGTTTTCTGTGCCGGACCTGTGGCGGATGGCATAGTTGTATGTGGACAACGTGAGCGCCCATCTCTGGATGCGGGCCGATGCGTTGGTATTTATCCCTTTACTCTCGGAAAACAGGGATATAACTGGCTTATGGTCAATTTCCAATTCGAATTTTAGCCCAAACAGGTATTGATGCATTTCTTTACCCCATAGACACACGCTAATGCTTCTTTTTCAATCATGCTGTAGACTCCCTCCACCTTAGACAGACTCCTGGATGCATAAGCAACCGGTTGCAGTTTCCCAAAATCATTAGCTTGTTGCAACACACACCCAACGCCATATGACGACGCATCACATGCTAGTACCAAACGCTTACATGGATCATACAACACGAGCAATTTGTTTGAGCATAACAATTTTCTCGCTTTTACAAAGGCATTTTCTTCGCTTTTTCCCCAAACCCATTCGCCCCCTTTTCGTAGTAAAACATGTAGTGGTTCTAGCAGTGTGCTGAGACCCGGTAAGAAGTTACCAAAGTCGTTCAGGAGTCCCAGAAACGACCGCAGCTCCGTCACGTTCTGTGGCCTCGGTGCGTTCTCGATTGCTTCTGTCTTCACGTTGGTGGGCCTGATGCCGTCCGCCGCAATCCTCCTTCCCAAGAACTCCACTTCAGGTGCCAGGAAAATGCACTTCGAGCGTTTTAACCTGAGCCTCACATGGCTGAGTCGACTAAGAACCTCCTCCAGGTTCTGCAGATGCTCGACTGTGTTCCGACCTGTGAGCAAGAATGTCGTCCTGGAAGACCACGGTGTGCGTGACCGACTTGAGTAAACTTTCCATATTTCTCTGGAATATCGCCGCCGCTGATCGGATTCCAAACGGGCATCTATTATAAACAAAAAGACCTTTGTGCCTGTTGATGCAGGTGAGGGCCTTCGATGATTCCTCCAGTTCTTACGTCATGTAGGCTGAAGTCAGATCCAGCTTCGTGAACATCTTTCCTCCCGCCAGCGTTGCAAAGAGTTCGTCGGCTTTTGCTAGTGGGTATTGGTCCTGCAGGGAGAAACGATTGATAGTTACGTTGTAATCGCCACAGATTCTGATGGTGTCGCCTCCCTTGAGGACTGGGACAATAGGACTGGCCCACTCGCTGAACTCGATCTGTGGAATAATGCCCTCTCGTTGCAGCCGGTCTAGCTCGATCTCTACCCTTTCTCTCATCATGTATGGTACTGCTCTCGCCTTGTGATGAATGGGTCGTGCCCCCGGAATTAGGTAGATCTGCACTTTTGTTCCTTGGAATTTCCCGATGCCTGGTTCGAATAGCGAAGGGGAAATTTGTTTAAGACCTAGGCGCACGAAGTGTAATCAGCGGGCGATAGCGCTCGGACGGCATCCCAGTTTCAGTGTATCTTTCCAAACCAGCTCCTGCCGAGCAGGGTGGGACCATCGCCCGGTACCACCCAGAATGGTAGCTTGTGCACTGCTCCATCGTAGGAGACCTTTACGGTAGCACTGCCGATTACAGGAATCAGATCTTTAGTGTAAGTTCTTCGTTTCGTATGAACTGGAGTTAAGACTGGCCTTGAGGCCTTGTTGCACACAACCTTTCAAAAGTCTTTTTGCCCATGATGAACTGGCTCGCGCCTGTGTCCAGCTCCATTGACATCGAGAGTCCATTTAGTTCAACATTCAGCATTATCGGGGGACAATTCGTGGTGAATGTGCGCACCCCAAGTACCTCTGCCTCCTCAATCTGAGGCTCTGGTTCGTAGTGATCCTCCGTGGATCTGTCCTCCTCTGCAACGTGGTGGTTTGCAGGTTTAACAGGCTTAGCAGCTCACCTGCACACTCAGTGGAGGTATCCCATTGTTCCACAGTCCTTGCAAACGTATCCTTTGAATTGGCATGAATGGAAATGATGATCAGCCCCTGTAGCGCCAGCAAGGTATTAATGGCCTTGCATTCATCACCCTTGATGGTGGACTCTGAGACATCTGCGGATGTGTAGCTGCAGGTATGTGTGACCTGCGCTGTACGTTACAATTCGAAAACAACATCACTTTGTTCACAGTACTTGTAGCAGCACTTGTGTGCTGAGAGATTTGCTTCGTATTGTCACTGGTGGCAATGAACGCCTGGGCTATCGCTATGGCCTTACTCAAGGTTGGGGTCTCTACAGACAAAAGCTTGCAAAGTATGGTTTCGTGGCCAATGCCAAGTACGAAAAAGTCTCTGAGCATGTGCTCCAAATGTCCTTCAAATTTGCAATATCCTTCAAAGCATCTCAGCTCGGCAACATAACTCACCACTTCCTGGCCTTCAGACCTTTTGTAGGTGTAGAACCGGTACCTCGCCATCAGAGCGCTTTCCTTCTGGTTCAAATGCTCTCGTACCAGTGTGCACAAATCATCGTACGATTTCTCCGTGGGTTTCCCTGGAGTGAGCAGATTCTTCATGAGGCCATACGTTGGTGCCCCACAGACAGTGAGGAGGATCGCTCTACGTTTGGCAGCGCTTTCTTCCCCATCTAGCTCGTTGGCCACGAAGTATTGGTCGAGTCGCTCCACAAAAGTTTCCCAATCATCTCCCTCCAAAAATTTCTCCAGGATGCCCACTGTTCTCTGCATCTTTGGGTTCGCTATCTGTATCTCGTCGCCAGTTGTTGTGTATGGAGAAAGAGTCAGACTAAAAATTGTGAGCTCAAAGTAAAGTGTGACCTTAATCTTTTATTGCAGGTCTGCAGAGTGCCTCTCCAACCTGTGAAGCCTTCTTAAATACCTGTGCTGCCAAGGGATTATGGGATCCCTTGGGACCCCGGGAAATGAGCCCTCTGGTGGCTGTACAGAGTAAATACAAGTCCACATATCTAACAGGACCGAGAACCATAGCCCAATATACATGCCTGGGTGGCTTCCGCTACCCCTATGATCCGGGACTGGATGGCTGAGGGCGTCTTTGGGCTTGTGTGTTTCTAATTTCTGAAGGTACGTGCTCAACACAAACAGGATTGCGGGAGGGTCAATATGACACCCATCGTGGTCGAGGGAGAAACCCACAAACCACAAAAACAATATCCTATTAAACCAGAGGCAAGATCAGCGGTGCAGGCAATAGATTAGACGGCACTAAATAAATGCATCCCGGGACAGCTCCCAATTGTAGCGAGCCTGGCCACAATTCTCAATGATCTCAGCCCAGAACATAACATTTTTACAGTATTAAATATCTCCAATGGATTTTGGAGCCTGCCCTTGGCTCTGGAGTCATGGAGCAAGTTTACTTTCACTGTGGCAGACCAGCAGTATACTTGAACTCTGCTGCCACAGGGATTCCACAATAGCTCTGCTATATTTCACCAAGCAATGGTCCAAGCCTTGGCCAGCATGAACTTGACCCTGTACGGAAGTACAGTGCTTCAGTACATAAGAACATAAGAACATAAGATTTTAGAGCAGGAGTAGGTCATTTGACCCCTCGAGCGTGCTCTGATCTTGGGCTCAGCTCCACTCCCTGCCCGCTCCCCATTACCCTTCATTCCATTTTTGTGCAAAAAATTGTCTATCTCCACCTTAAATATGTTCAATGACCCCGCCTCGACAGCTCTCTGGGGCAGAGAATTCCACAGATTTATGACTCTGAGAAGAAATTTCTCATCATCACAGTTACTCCTTATTCTGAAACTATGTCCCCTAGTTCTGGATTCCCCCACGAGTGGAAATATCCACTTTGCATCTAACTTGTCGAGCCCCCCCAGTAACTTACATGTTTCAATTAGATTGTTGGAGCAGATTTTTGGACATGGTAAAGCCTGATGGGATGCTTGGCTAGTATACCAAACATTTGTTTTTGTTTTCCCCTTGAATGAATTCTGTGGGAGACAATACTGATGCACTGTGGGGAGGAGAATGGTCAAGCAGAGTTGTATGCTCGGCAAAGGGACACATTTGGACTTCAATGTGTGCTGGCCTTGAGTAGTGGGGAAGGGGGAAGTGAGACAATGAACGTCTAGAGAGATAAGTGTGGGTATGCTTGCCTTTACCGGCGCCAGGAAGCCTGCCACTTGTTTTTCTGTTGATAAAAGGGGAATTAGTCCTCTTGTACGTGCATAATGTCATGTCACAGGGAATTATAGACCGGTCAGCCTGACCTCAGTAGTGGGTAAAATGATGGAATCAATTATTAAGGATGTCATAGCAACGCATTTGGAAAGAGGTGACATGATAGGTCCAAGTCAGCATGGATTTGTGAAAGGGAAATCATGCTTGACAAATCTTCTGGAATTTTTTGAGGATGTTTCCAGTAGAGTGGACAAGGGAGAACCAGTTGATGTGGCATATTTGGACTTTAAGAAGACTTTCGACAAGGTCCCACACAAGAGATTAATGTGCAAAGTTAAAGCACATGGGATTGGGGGTAGTGTACTGACATGGATTGAGAACTGGTTGGCAGACAGGAAACAAAGAGTAGGAGTAAATGGGGACTTTTCAGAATGGCAGGCAGTGACTAGTGGGGTACCGCAAGGTTCTGTGCTGGGGCCCCAGCTGTTTACACTGTACATTAATGATTTAGACGAGGGGATTAAATGTAGTATCTCCAAATTTGCGGATGACACTAAGTTGGGTGGCAGTGTGAGCTGCAAGGAGGATGCTATGAGGCTGCACAGTGACTTGGATAGGTTAGGTGAGTGGGCAAATGCGTGCAGATGAAGTATGATGTGGATAAATGTGAGGTTATCCACTTTGGTGGTAAAAACAGAGAGACAGACTATTATCTGAATGGTGACAGATTAGGAAAAGGGGAGGTGCAACGAGACCTGGGTGTCATGGTACATCAGTCATTGAAGGTTGCATGCAGGTACAGCAGGCAGTTAAGAAAGCAAATGGCATGTTGGCCTTCATAGCGAGGGGATTTGAGTACAGGGGCAGGGAGGTGTTGCTACAGTTGTACAGGGCCTTGGTGAGGCCACACCTGGAGTATTGTGTACAGTTTTGGTCTCCTAACCTGAGGAAGGACATTCTTGCTATTGAGGGAGTGCAGCAAAGGTTCACCAGACTGATTCCAGGGATGGCGGGACTGACCTATCAAGAAAAACTGGATCAACTGGGCTTGTATTCACTTGAGTTCAGAAGAATGAGAGGGGACCTCATAGAAACGTTTAAAATTCTGATGGGTTTAGACAGGTTAGATGCAGGAAGAATGTTCCCAATGTTGGGGAAGTCCAGAACCAGGGGTCACAGTCTAAGGATAAGGGGTAAACCATTTAGGACCGAGATGAGGAGAAACTTCTTCACCCAGAGAGTGGTGAACCTGTGGAATTCTCTACCACAGAAAGTTGTTGAGGCTAATTCACTAAATATATTCAAAAAGGAATTTGATGAAGTCCTTATTACTAGGGGGATCAAGGGGTATGGCGAGAAAGCAGGAATGGGGTACTGAAGTTGCATGTTCAGCCATGAACCCATTGAATGGCGGTGCAGGCTAGAAGGGCCGAATGGTCTACTCCTGCACCTATTTTCTATGTTTCTATGTTTCTATGTCACAATGCGAGGCTGGCTCATATCAAGAGCCCAGACTTGAAAGGTAATTGTATGAAAAGCTTTGTACACCTTGTAATGCGATGATTGGACTTAAGGACTGTTGCTAAGGCACGTGATGTAAAGTGACGTCATTTGTAAGATAAAAGAACCTCATGGACGATAACAAATTGAGAAGCTGGTTCAGCAGACGCGGGTCTCGAGCACTTCTCCCAAAGCTTTGTCTCCGATTTAATAAACCTCTCTTTAAATACTATACAGTCTCGGAAATATTTTTCCATAACAAGATCACCTCTCATTCTTCTAAGCTCCAATGAGTATAGGCCCAACCTGCTCAACCTTTCTTCATAATCAACCCCCTCATCTCCAGAATCAACCTAGTGAACCTTCTCTGAACAGCTTCCAATGCAAGTATATCCTTCCTTAAATAAGGAGACCAAAACTGTATGCAGTGCTCTAGGCCTCACCATTATCCTGTACAGTTGTAGCAGGACTTCCCTGCTTTTATACTCCATTCCCCTTGCAATAAAGGCCAACATTCCACCTGCATACTAACTTTTTGTGTTTCATGCACAAGGACCCCAGGTCCCTCTATACTGCAGCATTTTGTAGTTTCTCTCCATGTAAATAATAATTTGCTTTTTTATTTTTCCTACCAAAATGGATATCCTCACACTTTCCAACATTCGGTTATCCACGTGGATGATTTATACTTATGTTATATATGCAATAACTCAATAGACTGAATACTGTAAACTCCGAACAGGTACAAACTGGCTCTACTTTATTAGGGCTCAAAGTGATTATAAGATGGCTGGCCTTTTATACCTGGGCTGCACACACGTGCACACTGCCCAATGACCTCCAACAGTGGCGCCATCTGGTGACTAGTAAACCCAAGCATACATAAATGACAATATCCCCCTTTAAGATATTAGCAACAGTCTTTTTACAAATTGAGACGGTCTGGGGCTTTCCGCTCCTGAGTTGAACGTCTCAGTTCAACTCCAGCTTTGGGCGAGCATTCTGAGTCTGTTATGACTGAGGCCTGGGTAGCCGATCTGATGGGAGTGGCAATGACCACGTCAGGGATTGAAAATCCAAATTCATTGACCATGTCAGTGATTGAAAGTCCAGATTCATTGATGACAGCGGAGTCCTCTGATGACTGAGGATAAGTTGGTTGGTCACTGATTGTGTCTTCCTCACAATTGAGACTGTTCCGGTTCATCCGTGTGCCGCAGCTTTATCTGATCGACATGTTTCCTGCATGTCTGCCCATTCTTGAACTTAACGATAAACACTCTATTACCCTCCTTGGCCATAACAATACCGGCGATCCATTTGGGACCTTGACCATAATTCAGTACATACACAGGATCATTGATAGAAATGTCGCGTGACCCAGTAGCGCGACCATGATACCCTTGCTGACTTTGACATCTGTATTCAACACGATTATTCAAGTCAGGGTGGACAAGAGAGAGCCTAGTCTTGAGACCTCTCTTCATCAATAGTTCAGCAGGGGAGATCCCGGTAAGCTTATGGGGTCTTGTCCTGTAACTAAGCAATATGCGTGACAAGCGAGTTTGCAGTGAACTTTGAGTTACACGTTTCATACTCTGCTTGATGGTTTGGACCGCATGCTCTGCTTGCCCATTGGATGCGGGTTTGAATGGTGCTGACCTCACATGTTCAATACTATTGAGTTTCATGAACTCTTGAAACTCCATACTGGTGAAGCAAGATCCGTTGTCACTTACAACGATGTCGGGTAGACCATGAGTGGCAAACATGACACGAAAGCTCTCAATGGTAGCTGTGGATGGACTGGATGATATGATTATATACTCTATCTACTTGGCATATGCATCCACCACAACTAAAAACATAGTACCCAGGAAGGGACCTGCAAAGTCAATGTGGATCCTGGACCATGGTGTAGATGGCCACAACCACAGACTCAGCGGTGATTCCACTGGTGCATTACTTAGTTGCTTGCAAGTGTTGCACTGATGCACACATGATTCCAAATCAGAGTCAATTCCAGGCCACCATACATGAGACCTGGCAATGGCTTTCATCATGACAATACCGGGATGAGTGCTATGTAGATCATGCACAAATTTCTCTCTGCATTTCTTGGGCATAACAACACGATTACCCTACAGTATCAGTCAGTCATACGCAGTGTCTCGAATCGAGGATGACTTACTTTCACGTCAAAAAGTTCACAGGTGTTTCAATGATGGACCTAAAATTCCAGGTCCAAACCAAATCTTGAAGGGTGGAAGATGCCTGCGCTTGAATTTTTTTAACGTGTGGTGACCGTTGCACACCAGCCACCACATGGGCTTGACAGAGCTAGGTCTTGGTCCAGTAGCAAGGATTAACCAAGACGACTGGAGACCTGCTCTGCTGCACGGACCTAGTGCGCACACATATCGCAGTGTGGGCTGGCCCGTGTTGCCCCTGGGCCCTCGCCTCTTCTGGGCCCCAAACTTGCACCTCGCCTGGGCCCTGATCACGTCCCTCTGCAGTCTCTTGCCGCTCCTTCGCACCGACCTCGCCGCTCCTGCAGTACCTGCCCACGCTCCAGTCACCAACCTGGACTATGATGACGTCCCTTTTCACTGCCGTTGCTCTCCTGCTCCAGCACATGCTGCTCCCTGGAGTGGTATGCTGCCACGCTGCTCCTTCCACTCCCCGGTCTGCTCCGATGGTGCTCGCAGGCCGGGAGCCATGCAGAATGCTGGGCTAGGCTGCCATGCTGCTCCTTCCGCTCCGCAGGCCGGGGAGCGGAAGGAGCAGTGTGGCAGCCTAGCCCAGCATTCTGCGCGGCCCCCTGCCTGTGAGCACTATCGAAGCAGGCCCCACACTATACAATCTGATTGAATGGATAGTTTGTTTTTGCGACAGATGTAAGGTTTGGTCTCCTTACATATTTGCTTGGTTATGACAGACCAATCACTACAAAGGATACAACGTTTCACAACCGATAAGTTAGGCCAATTCACTAAATATATTCAAAAGGGAGTTAGATGAAGTCCTTACTACTCGGGGGATCAAGGGGTATGGCGAGAAAGCAGGAAGGGAGGGGGTACTGAAGTTTCATGTTCAGCCATGAACTCATTGAATGGCGGTGCAGGCTAGAAGGGCTGAATGGCCTGCTCCTGCACCTA
The DNA here is from genome assembly GCF_044704955.1 of Pristiophorus japonicus. Taxonomy (NCBI): domain Eukaryota; kingdom Metazoa; phylum Chordata; class Chondrichthyes; family Pristiophoridae; genus Pristiophorus; species Pristiophorus japonicus. The sequence continues at coordinate 149,461,770 of NC_091978.1, forward strand.
TTTTCTATGTTTCTATGTTTCTATAATATCGGGTCCTGGCTGATCCAGGTCTTAACTTGTTGGGCCGTGACAGGGGTTCCTTCACTTTCAAAAGCATCCATAACTAACAGTAGGTCTGCAGGTTGTGGCGTCCCCACCCCCGGTGTGGGCAACGGCAGATGGCTCAGTGCATCGGCACAATTCTCAGTGCCAGGTCTATGGCGAATGACATAATCATAGGCAGATAATGTCAGCGCCCACCTCTGGATGCGGGACGATGCATTGGACGATGCTTTATTTTCTGAAAACAATTAAAAAAGAGTGGCTTGTGATCTGTTTCCAGTTCAAACCGAAGACAAAACAGTTACTGATGCATTTTTTTAACCCCATATACACAGGCTAGTTCTTCTTTCTCTACCATGCTGTGGGCTCTTTCCGCCTTTGAAAAACTTTTGGAAGCATATGCAACAGGATGTAATTTGCCTGACTTATTAGCTTGTTGGCACATGCAACCAACTCCATATGACGAAGCATCACAGGCCAATACTAGACGCTTACACAGATCATAATGTACCAACAGCTTGTTAGAGCAAAGCAGATTAGTAGCTTTCTCAAAAGCTCTATCTTGAGACGCACCCCAAACCCTGTTGTCGCCTTTTCATAGCAGCATGTGAAGTGGCTCTAATAAGGTGCTCAATCTAGGTAAGAAATTACTGAAGTAGTTGAGTAGACCATGGAACGAACGCAGCTCCGTCACATTCTGAGGCTTGGGTGCATTTTTGATGGCTTTGGTTTTCGAGTCCATAGGCCTGATATCGTCAGCAGCAATTTTCCTCCTCAGGAGTTCGACTTCTGGTGCCATGAAGATGCACTTCGAGCATTTCAGTCTGAGTCCCACTTTGTCCAGACAATGTAGAACCTCTTTCAGGTTGTTCAGATGTTCGGCAGAGTTACGACCTGTGACCAGTATGTCATCTTGGAACACGACGGTTCTGGGGATGGACTTCAGTAGATTCTCCTTGTTCCTCTGAAATATGGCTGCAGCCGAGCAAATTCCAAAAGGGCACCTGTTGTAGGTAAACAGTCCTTTATGAGTGTTGATGCACGTAGGTTTCTTCGACGTGTCGACCAGCTCCTGTGTCATGTAGGCCGAAGTCAGATCCAGTTTTGTGAATGATTTCCCCCCCGGCTAACATTGCAAACAGGTCATCAGCCTTTGGTCACAGGTATTGATCCTGTTTCGAAACTCAGTTGATCGTAACCTTGTAGCCTCCACAAATCCAGACAGTGCCATCATTTTTCAACAGGGAATAATGGGGCTGGCCCATTCGTTAAATTCGACTGATGATATGATTCCTTCACGCTGGAGTCTGTCCAGTTCTATTTCAGCCTTCTCCCTCATCATGTACGGAACTGCCCAAGCTTTATGATGGACGGGTCTTGTATGCAAGTCCACATGGATCTGCACCTTGGTTCCTGTGAAATTGCCGATGCCTGGTTCAAACATCGAGGGGAACTTGCTAAGCACTTGAGCACATGGAGTATCCTCTGACGACAACAATGCTTTGATCTCGTTCCAGTTCTATTTGATTTTTTCTAACTAGTTCCTGTCGAACTCCGTTGGACCATTGCCTAGAACAATCCATAACGGTAAATCGTGAACCGCACCATCATATGACATCTTGATTACTGCACTACCAATCACCGTTATGAGTTATTTAGTGTACGTACACAACTTGGCATTGACTGGACTCAGCTTAGGCCTCACAGCCTTAGTATTCCACAGCCTGTCGAATGTCCTCTGGCTCATTATTGATTGACTCGCACCCGTGTCCAATTCCATCGGTTTTACATTAATCCATATCGGTTGGTTCTTTGTTAGGAATTAATACAGTCCATACACTTCCTCCTCTGGTATCTCGGATTGCATATCCAGATCCGCACTAGACTGATCATCATCCTCCACGTGATGTGTTGCAGCACGCTTGCTCAGATGCCCCACTCTCGAACAGCCTTTACAAATATACTGTTTAAACCGACACTGATGATGCCGATGATTTCCCCCATAACGCCAACACGGTGATATCGGATTCATTCCCATTGGCGGACTTTGAGCAGCCACAGGTTTCATATACGCAGTCGGGTAGGCTCTGCCATAAGCAGCTGTGCCAAACGACGATACTATCTTGTTTACAGTACTTGCCGAGTTCTGATTTTTCAATGATATCTGCCTTAAGCTTTTGTCCATCGTCATGGATGATGGCCTTGCTCAAATCCAGCGTCTCCGCCGCCAGTAGTTTATGCAGGATCACCTCGTGGTTGATGCCAATTACAAAGAAGTCCCGCAGCATGTCTGCCAACACAGTTTTGAACTTACACGGTCCAGCTAGACGTCTTAGGTCGGCAACGAATTCCGATACATCCTGGCCCTCAGAACGAACGTGCATATAGAATCGATATCTTGAGATGTTGATGCCTTCATCTGGTTTGAAATGGTCACGTACCAGAGCACACAATGTTTCATAGTTCTTGTCCGTTGGAATTAAGGGCAAGAGGAGATTCCTTATGAGTTCATAGATTTTCGGACCGCAAACCGTGAGGGGGAGCACCCGGTGCCGAACTACGTCTGCCTCTTTCTCCATTTTGTTGGCCACGAAGTACTGGTTCAAGCAGGCTACAAAGTCTGCCCAATCCTCTCCCGCCACGAATCGCTCCACAATGCCAAATGTGCTCATTTTTGCATGCAAAGGTTCTTGTTATCTCGTCGCCAAATATTGTGTATGCAATAGCTCAATAGATTGAATACTGTAAACTCCGAACAGGTACAAACCTGGCTCTACTTTATTTGGGCCCAATGTGATTACATTACAAGATGGCTGGCCTTTTATACCTGGGCCGCACACACGTGCGCACAGCCCAATGACCTCCGACAGTGGTGCCACCTGGTGGCTAGTAAACCTAAGCATACATACATGACAACTTAATACACTTAATAGGTTAAGAGCAGTATCGGATAGCAGAAGAGCCACTTGGGAAGCGATGCTTATCCCAAAGGATAGGTCCATACAGATTGTCAAGAACAATTAAAACCCGCAGGCACCATATTAATGGAAGGTGAGGGACATCAGTGTGAGCTAGCAGTAGAGGATGAGGAAAGTTGTGGGGTAAAAGATAGCCCACTGGAAGAGAAATGTGAAGTAATGTTTGTCGATGTTTCCAGGAAATTATAAGTGGTACACCCTACACGAGGTGGGCAGGCGTGAGGAAAGATGGTCAGGTGCTCCGACAAGGGGCACTGGAAGGAGGGGATTCCTCCCAAGTAGCAAACTAGTAGCCCTCATTGAAGCGTTACAGGCTTGCTAAGGGAAACGAGTGAATATTTACACCAATAGTCATTATGCGTTTGGCATAGTCCATGACTATATGACCTCATGGGCCCGCAGGGGGTTTGTAACATCCTCAGGGGGCCACATTAGTGAAGGCACTGGTGGAGGCCGCAGGGCTCCCACTGGAAATGGCAGTAGTTAAGATAAAAGCGTTTCAGAGGGGAGACGATTGGATATAGAAAGGAAACAAATGGGCTGGCACGGCAGCTAAAGAGGCTGCCGAAAATATGCCCCCTTCTCCGGCCTTGGTGGCAGTTTGCGCCATCAGACTAGAGGAAGTAAATATGGTGCAGCTGCATAAAGATACATCAAAGGAAGAGAGAGGTGTATGGAAGAGGCATGGGGCAAAGGAAGATGTGACTGGAGTGTGGAAATTGAAAGGGACTGAACAGGTGGTAGCTCCCGAGTGTATCAGGCAGAATCAACTGGGAATCTATCACGGGGATATACATCAGTGAAAGCATGGGATGCTACACTTACTAAGGAGGTATTGGCGTGCGGAGACCCAGGAGCAGCATGGAGGCGTGCCACTGCAAGGTACAGCGCGAGCTGGTGCAGGAGGGTAACGGCAGCGAACAGTGACGTCAGCAAGGTCCAGGTCAGTGATTGGAGCGTGGGCAGATACAGCAGGAGCGGCGAGGTCAGGGCAAAGGAGCAGCAAGAGACTGTGGAGGGATGTGATCGGGGCCTAGGGGAGGCGTGAGTTCGGGGCAGGGGCCCAGGGGCAGCACGGGCCAGCCCACTCTGCGATGTGTGTGCACTAGGTCCATGCAGCACAGCAGGTCTCCAGTTGTCTTGGGGAATCCTTGCCATTGGACCAAGACCTAGCTCTGTCAAGCCCGCGTGGTGAGCAACGGCCACCACATGTTAAAAAAAATCCACGCACGGGCATCTTCCACTCTCGAGGATGTAGTTCAGATTCTTCATTCGAAACACCTGTGAACTCATCCTTTTTTTTGACGTTGAAGCAAGTCATCCTTGTTTCGAGGGACTGTCTATGATGATGATGATTGGTGGTGGCCGGGAATGGGCAAAGATATGGCAAAGCACTGCCAGAGGTGCTTGATCTGTGCGCAGTATAACCCAAGGAAGGGAATAAAGGTCCGTATGGGAAATCAGTCAAGGCTGAAGGGACCGTGGGAGTTTCTACAAATTGACTTCACAAGTCCAAAAGACTCTTCCAAAGAGCTGGTCTGGTGCTAATGGACCATTTCGCCCATTGGGTGGAGGCTTTTCCAACGCGAAATTGTACCGCTGATACCGCTGTAAGAATTTTAGCGAAGGAAGTGATACCTCAATGGGGGGGATCCCTCTACAAATAAATTCGGACCAGGGGACCCACTTTACAGGTAGAGTCATGAAAAGGACATGTCAGTTATTGGGAGTAAAACAGAGGTTCCACATACCTTCCCATCTGCAAAGTTCCAGAATGGTAGAACGCATGAATAAAAATCTTGAAACAGCTATAGCCAAAGCACTTACTTGCAGGCACAAGTAAAACCTGGGTAGATGTCTGTTATGTATGTACAATAAATGCACCACGAGGCCTGAGCACTGCAATTCAAACTGTGATTGTTGTCTATTTATTCAGACTCCAGAGTCCGGAACATTCTGCTGCAAACCCTTTTATATACCTTGTGCCTTCAGCTGGTGGGCTACATGCGTTACATGTACACATCACTTGAACTCCAGCAGTTACACCCTCTGCTGGTGGGCTACACAAGTTGCATATACTACATCACTCCCACACAAAGTCTTTGGTTCAAGTGGTCGAGCCCTGGCGTGTGTGCGTTGGTTGGTCTTCGATGTTGCTGTCTTTCTTGCGTGTTCTTGTTGTATGTGCTTCAACCTCTGGTCTAGCCTGTGAGACAGTTTACTTAGAATTACTTTGTCCTTATCTCCGATCTCTATCCCCCTCTTTGGCCAAAGCCGTGCCAGATGCCTGCTTGTTCAGACCGGCATGTGGATCTTATTAAGAATGCGTGATGTCGTCGCGCGATCGTAGCACACGTACTGCCGGTTTCACCGGGTTGCCAAGTGGTCGTACGGACCTGGTGAACCAATGAGATCCTGGTTAGGTGGACTCGCTTTGTGTTTCGTGCTGCTCGCCACGCAGGACCGTTGGGCTCAGGCTTGCATTGGGCAGACCAGACATGCGTGATGTCGTTTAGGGTCTCGAATCCTTTGTGGGCCGCTTGCAAGCATTTCCCTGTCTTTGCATGACAAACTCACATGATTCCCCCGTAGGGTGCCCTCCTCTGGGACAGGCAACGTATCTTTGCTTTGTCGAGACGACTTTCTTTCGTCTTGCATTTTCTCAGGAATGGCCGACTGGTTCTCACATGGGACACCGCGTTTTACATTGGATAGCGCAGAATCCTGGCCTATCCAGGTACTGATGTGGTGAGCAGTAGCGGGTGACCCCTTGCTCTCAAAATCTTCTCTGACCAGGGACGAGTCAGCGGGCAGCGCCATTCCAACCCCGGTGGTGGATGATGGTGGCCTGTTGAACGCATCAGCACCCAAACCAGTGCCTGGTCGTGGCGGGTAACCTTGGTGTCTATCCCTTTGCTGTCTAGAGACCATGACTTGAGCAACTTGCGGTCAGTTTCGAGCTCAGACCAGTGTCTGAGAGGATATGGGTACTTTTTCTTGACACTAAAATGGTCACCGGCATATATGGTGGCTTCACGGGACTGGGACGTTGGTTGTACTGCTGCTCGCTGCATCCAGGGCTGAGCGGAAATGAGAACGGCATGGTCGTCAGCACCGTTAACATTGTAGCAGGATGGACTAAATTACCCCCATTCATTTGGGAATCAGGATTTGAGGGATAATATTGCCAAGAATTGTGTCGCGATGTTATTAAGCGGTTCAGATGTACTGATATAAGATGCTTTGACTTAACAAAATGTGGATATCAAAAGCCGTCGCAGTGTCCCACCAAGGTGCTGCCTCCAACGGATGGCATGATCAGGGTCGGGGGCCCGAAGGCACTATTACATGATGTAACTATAGTCACTTTAGAAGTAACCTATAACCTGAGCAGTATCGTGCCGGCACTGGAGGCCCATTGTGATGATCATCGAGCTGAAACATAAATTGATTACAAATCACGGGCCTGGCTGGCTATGCCTCCTGGCTGGCGTAGGAAAGTGCCAAGGGCCTGTGGTTCTCAGCCCAGGTTACGGAGTATGTGCTTACGGCAGTAGAAGTGCAGGGAACAGGATTACAGAGGGGTATAAAGGACCTAGGGAAAGTTGTAATAATGACAACGGATTTACAGTCCAAGGAGCGAGCATGTGACATGCTGGCTCGGGACTTGATTGATCGTGTGGAATCAGACATTGAAAACTTCAGGTTCAGGACAGTACTCTGGCATGCGTATGGGGAGGGCGGGAGTTTAGATCTGACGAATGTGGAGGAAAATAAACAGGAGCTGTTGGTAACCCAACCCACAAATGGGGGGTCAACAGACCCATTTAAGTTGTTAATAATGATACCATAGGTGCACAAGAATGTGACGCATCAGGGGGATATAAATTTGAATCCCTAGGAGTGGTCAGTACCGAGTAGGGACATGTGGGTATACCGTACCAGGCACCAATAACATAAGAACTTAAGAACATAAGAAATAGGAGCTGGAGTAGGACATTTGGCCCCTCGAGCCTGCTCTGCCATTCAATAAGTACATGGCTGATCTGATCATGAACTCAGCTCTGCTTCCCTGCCCGCTCCCCATTACACCCTTATCGCTCAAAAATCTGTCTATCTCCACCTTAAATATATTCAATGACCCAGCCTCCACAGCTCTCTGTGGGGCAGAGAATTCCATAGATTTACAACCCTCTGAGAGAAGAAATTTCTCCTCATTTCAGTTTTAAATGGGCGATCCCTTATTCTAAGACTATGTCCACTAGTTTTAGTTTCCCCCATGAGTGGAAATATCCCCTCTGTGCCCACCTTGTCGAGCTCCCTTATTATCTTATAAGTTTCAATAATATCACCTCTCATTCTTCTGAACTTCAATGTGTATAGGCCCAACTTACTCAACCTATCTTCATAAGTGCAATGTCTGTAGCTCCACACTGTAGATGCCTGTGTTACTGCAGCTAGTGCTGTGTAATAAAGAGCAGGTCACCTGACCAACAGGGTACGATTCCGGAACCTGCAGCCATTTTACAGGCTGTGTGATGTGTGTTCTCTGAAGATATGACATTTGTCGATGTGAATGGGATCTAATCGGATAATACAAAGCTGAAATTTGTGTTGGTGAAGGATTCAGCCTGCTGACAGAGACTTTGAGAGCTTCTCTGTTTTTGGAAACAGCTACAAATCCAACGTAAATTACGAGCACACTTGATTAAACTGCCAGAGTCAAAATGGTTGCCCCTATCGGAGTTCTAGGGCATGTGGGGGAATTTCAACATGACCGTGAAAGTTTCAGAGCGTATGTGGATCGCGTGGAAATGTTTTTCACTGCAAACAATATCATCGAGATTCACGGTAATGAAGACAATAACCGGGCGGTGTTGGAACAAAAAAGAGCTATATTCTTAACTGAGGCCGGGCCTGAGTTGTGTGAAACGCTGATAAATTTGCTTGTGCCTGACAAACCAAAGGATACAACGCTGAAACAGATTCTAACTAAGCTAGAACAACATTACAGCCCCGTTCCGTTAGAAATTGCTGAAAGTTATCGTTTCGGAATACGAAATCAGAAGGTCTAAGAAAATATCAGAGAGTACATTGTAGCATTAAAAAAGCTATCTATTCACTGTAATTTCGGAGACTTTCAGAACCGAGCATTGCGCGACTGCTTTGTTTGTGGGGTGAAAAATGATGCGATCAGAAGAAAGTTATTGACGATGCCTAACTTGACTTTTGATTTAGCTTGTCAGACAGCTAGGTCGATGAGCATGGCCGACCAATATTCCCAAGAATTTCATACTAATTTCAGTCATCAGACAACTGAGGTGAGTCGCCTGCAGGTTCAAAGTAAAAGGCGGTGGGGCCCCAAAGTCTCAGAAACTGGAAATGGGAACAGAGCATTGAAGTCCTGTTATCAGTGCCTGGGACAACACATTGCTCAAAGTTGTCCATATATGAAGGCATAGTGTTTCTTCTGCAGGAAAACTGGGCATCTTGCAAAGGCATGTGCTGGCTGAAGGGTAAACCAGCTTTCAAAGCTATGAGTAGAAATCCCCAAAGACTACATAGCATGGAAGAACAACAATAGGACAAGGAGATATTAGAGTTAAACGTCATCAGGAGCATGAGTTTAACAGGTGGAGATTCGAAAAGTACCATAATCCACATAGATGTTGCAGGATTCAAGATACCCATGGAAATCGACACTGGTGTATCCGTGAGTGTAGTACAGGAGTCGCTATACCTCGACAAATTGCGGGATTTCACATTGGAGAAAGCCAAGATAGAGCTGCGAAGCTACTCGGGAGAGAATATTCCGGTGGTAGGTCGTATCACCGTACCGGTGAAATACAAGGATCAAGTTCAGAGCTTGCCTCTAATAGTAGTGGCAGGAGACAAGCCTGCCTTACTCGGAAGAAATTGATTGGGATCACTGAAGCTGGATTGGAGTGAGATTTTTCGTGTTGAAACGAGATTTGCATCAAAGGATGATGTCATCAAGAATTATCTGAAGGTGTTCTGCGAAACGGGCAGTCCGATCCAAGGCTTCAAGGCGAGTGTCAGGGTACAGAAGAATGCTAGATCGGTTTACTGCAAGCCACGTTCTGTACCATATGCACTCAAGGAGAAAATTGAGCAAGAACTCAAAAGACTAGAGACTGAGAACATTATTTCTAACATAGATCGACATAATTGGGCAACACCCATTGTTGTTGTACCTAAGTCCGATGGTAAAGTAAGATTGTGTGGTGATTATAAAGTAACCGTAAACCAGATTCTAGAGGATAATATCCCCAATACATTGCGAAACATAGAAGATTTGTTCACAACACTGACAGGGGGTCAGATTTTCTCAAAGTTGGATCTTACGAATGTCTGCTTACAGCTTGAACTAGATGAGGAGTCCAAGACATGCTTGACTATAAATACCCATCTAGGCTTATATCAATTTAATAGGCTACCATTTGGAGTGTCTTCCACCCCTGCCATATTCCAAGGGGTAATAAACCAGATTTTGCAAGGTATTGAAGGGGTAGTATGTTATTTAGATGACATACTAATTTCAGCACCAAATAGACAAATTCATAATAACATATTGAATGAAGTCCTCAAACGGTTAGAGAAGCACAGGGTACGAGTGACTGCTCGCAAGTGTGAGTTATTTCAAAACTCAGTGGAGTACTTAGGATACAGAGTAGACAAAGATGGTTTACATCCAACCATGGAAAAACTGGATGCAATCAGAACTGCACCCACTCCCAAGAATGTCACTGAACTTCGATCATTTTTGGGTCTTTTGAACTATTATGGGAAGTTCCTACCAAAATTGGCTACAGTATTACATCCACTGAATGACCTATTGAAAAAACAGGTCCATTGGAAGTGGTCAAAAGAATGCGATACAGCATTGAAGGAATGTAAAAGCAACTTGGTAGAGAGCACCATGTTAGTTCACTATGACGAATCTCAGGAGATCAAGCTAGCATGTGATGCCTCTCCGTATGGAGTTGGGGCAGTAATCTCTCATGTATTATGTAGTGGGGAGGAGAGACCAATTGCTTCTGCTTCATGCACTCTCAGTGCCAGTGAGAGTAATTATGCACAAATCGAAAGGGAAGCTTTGGCATTAATTTTTGGGGTCAAGAAAATCCACAAATACTTGTATGGTCGTAAGTTTAACATCATTACGGACCATAACCTCCTGACAGCAATCCTCCATCCAAAGTCCCCAGTTCCAACATTAGCTGCAGCCTGAATGCAGAGATGGGCTTTGATTTTGTCAGCATATACATATGATATTGAATACAGACGATCAGCTGATCACAGTAATGCTGATGCAATGTCTAGATTGCCTTCCCCATCACAAGTTACACCCGATAGGGAAAAAGTGTTTTATTTTTCATACATTGATGAACTGCCAGTCACAGCTGAAGAGATTGGGAGGGCAACCAAACGTGATCCAGTGATGTCAAAGGTGTATGATTATATTGCAAACGGATGGCCAAACCAGACAAAGATATTCATCTATTCCTCATTCGTAGGAATGAATTATCAGTCGAGAAAGATTGTATCATGTGGGGTGCAAGAGTGGTTATACCAAATAAATTCAGGTCCAAATTATTAGGAGACCTCAATGACCAACACCTGGGAATGTGCTTGACCAAGAGTTTTGCACGCAGTTACTTATGGTGGCCAGGTCTTGATAAAGATATAGAGTACATTGTCAGTCAGTGTACAACATGTCAATCGGTAAGCAAGCAACCACCATGTACCATTAAAGCCATGGAAATTGCCTCCCAGGGTGTGGCAAAGGCTACATATCGATTTTGCTGAGCTAGAAGGACAACAATTGTTCATTGTGATTGATAACCATTCGAAGTGGGTCAAGATGTTTCCAATGTGGAAAATAACAACAAGTAAAACATTAGACATTTTTGGGAAGATTATTTTCTTCATTTAGCCTCCCAGAAGAAATTGTTTCTGATAATGCACCACAATTTCGTTCAGAAGAATTTGCACAGTTCACGAGCAAAAATGGTGTGAAACATACCAAGGTTCCACCGTACCACCCTGCTTCGGAGGAGCGCGAGTCCGGGGAGTCGGCGGAGGCCTATAAAAGGCCCAACGTCGTCGGGAGGCGGGAGTTTGGAGCAGCGCGAGTCTGGGGTGTCGGCAGAGGCCTGTAAAAGGCCCGTCATCGGGAGGCAGGAGTTCGGAGCAGCGCAAGTCCGGGGAGTTGGCGGAAGCATATAAAAGGCCCAACGTCGTCGAGAGGTGGGAGTTCGGAGCAGCGTGTGTCTGGGGAGTTGACGGAGGACTATAAAAGGTCCAACGTCGTCAGGAGGCGGGAGTTCATAGCAGCGCGAGTCCGGGGAGTCAGCGGAAGCCTATAAAAGGCCCAATGTCGTCGGGAGGCAGGAGTTTGGAGCAGCGCGAGTCTGGGGAGTCGGTGGAGGACTATAAAAGGCCCAACGTTGTCGGGAGGCGGGAGTTCTAGAGCAGCGCAAATCCAGGAGTCGGCGTGTGAATGTTTAAAAATGTATAAAGTCGAGAAGTTGAGAATATGGGAATTGTATAGCGACAGTATAAGCTAACAAAGAATTCATGGAGGAATAGCCATGACATCTCAGACTCGAGACTGCGAAATGTTACAACACTAACACATATTGAAACAAAACCCACAGCTTGCAGAAAAACCTCAAGGTCTTATTAAATCATGTTATTAACTTGAAACATTAACAGAAGGTCTTTGTTTAAAATCAGACCATACTTAGGTCAGCTTATGAGTGGACAAAGGGAAAGAGGGATCAAAAGAGATAGGCTGAACTAGGATGTCACTCGAGCCCGATCTTGTTATCTTTTGCCGAAAATGTATAACCATCGTCCCTTTACAATGTAACGTCACTTTGTCCGTAGGAAGTGGGTGCATTCGAACAGACTTGCATTCCTTCTGTCTGATAAAGTCCCCGATTGGGATTTGCTTTTTAAATAAAAGCTTGCTTTGTTTAAAGCACAAACGGTATTCGTTTCAGTAATTTTGCTGAACCAGATTGAGGTAAAAGAATCCAGAAATCAACATTTGGTGTCAGAAGTGGGATCTGAACGGACGACTGCCGAAAACTTGCGAATTAAGAGCCAGACTAGCCTTGGACGAGACGAGGGGAAAGTGGCCACTGGAGTGAGTATGATTTCAATACTGCTCCAGTTTCCCCCGGTTTCAAAAGTCTGAGGAAAGTTTAGCCACTCGCTGGTTCTCAGGTAGTGTCTGAACGAGATCCAGGACAATCTGGTGAATACCTTTCAAACTTAGAATAGGGATAGAGATAGGGAAATTGCGTGGTGACGCAAACCAAGCGGCGACTTGGAAAGAAAGGTTAGAATAGCTAAGTATTGCGTGGTGACGCAAACCAAGCGGCAACTTGGAAAGAGTAGATCCATGCGGCGACATGGAAAGTAGGGATAGTTAGAGCTAGATAGGGATAGATGATCAATCATGGATCCAAAAATTAATAGGAAAGAAAAGAGACTCTTGTGAACGTCTGTTTAAATGAGAAATGCTTCTGTGATTTCTACTGTAAAAAAAAAGCCGGGGAGTTGTGGTTTGTTTTATCTCCACCTACTTTTTCAAACAGAATGAAAGTTTTTTTAACCCTTCATAGTGTTGTCCTGTATGTGGGAAGTTTTAGAGTGTGAACCTTATTGAATTACGTATATTCGGATGATAAGTTACGGAGCCAGGAAATGCACAAAGGATAGGTTTGTTGAGTAAAAAAAAAAGAAAAAATTACATGGTCCCGGTGGTTAAAAAAAAAGAAGGATTTAACATGCTCACTTACTTGTCGAAAGAAAACATTCAGAGAAGGCACAGCAAAACAACTGAGATGGATTCAAAAGGATTCAAAAAAAATATTATATTAAATAACACGACCTTGAGGCTGGAACAATTGAGATAACGAAAAGCAGTCCACAGCCTACGTGCCAGACTTCTCTCTAGTTATGGAAAAGAAAAAAAAAGTAACGTACTAAATAGGTGCTGAAATAAAAAAAAATGTTCTGAGATTTTAAATTATGAGAAAAATTCCACTGCAGTCTAAAAAAAAATCACTCCTGTCGAGTTGGCAGAAAAACTCCACTAAATTAGGGCTTTCATTGACAGAAGGAGGACATATTAAAAACCGTAGACGTCTTAAAGAAAGAGTGCACGCACGAGAAACGTACTCAGAGTTCCACTGGGACCTCTAAGAAAGGTATCGATAGACTACTAGTTAAAATGGTTGGCTTTGCATTGACCGAGGCTGATGACAAAATTGAATTTCAGTAAACAAATGTGTGGTCTCGTTTTAAATCAATTAAAAAAATATCTTTGGCAAGTACTTGAATAAGAAGTCAAAAAATGCTGCCTTTCCTGATGAAAAGATTTTTTTTTTCAGATGGTTACGTGAAGTCACGTAATGACATCAGGTCTTCTTACAAACCTGTAAAGGAGTTAACCCTTTCCATTAACAGCCGTTTCATACGGAACATTATCAATTTGGATTTCTTAATAGAAAAAAGACTCACCTAACAGAGGAATGGTGCGATAGTCAGAATAAAAATAAAAACAGAACTAGCTTATGTAATAATACTTGCCTGATACAATAAAGAAATAGATACTCAAACAAAACAAATTGAAGAGTTAAAAGGCTAAGATAAATAAGCTGAAAGGGATCCACAAACCCAACCTCCGATTTCACGGAGTGACCTCGACATGCATGGATATAATGCAGAATCAAGGGACCTGTGGGCCCTGGTAAAGCAAACCCTGAGCCCAACTGAGCATGCCCGATTTCTAACTCACCTAGGACGTGCTACTCATGATGCATTGTTGGTTGCTCACCCTAACGACGTCCAGGATCGCCTAAACGCTATCTTTAATGCTCTCACCACGACCCTTCAGAAGCCCATCAGTATGGCCACAGTATTAGAAACTAAACCCAAACGAGAAGAAACTGCCGATGAATTCATGGAAAGATTTATTGAAATATACGGAAGTCAATCATGAGATAATGCCTTCAGGGCAGGAGAGGATTCTCCTCAATTCTGCGCTATCCTACTTCAGTGCCTGCCCTATTCGGTTGCTCACGCTATCCGGACAAATAATTGGGCAGATAATAGTAAAGCCCAGATGGAAAGGGCGGTTAAATATTATTGGCAGGAAAAGAAAGGAGAGGGGGGAGGTGCGCCCCCAACCCGGGTCAAGACTGAATACGTGATTAGAAAGGAAGAGCCGCCTCGGGTGGAAGGACCAAAACCCGACCCAAGGGGATACCAGATGGAACCGCAGTATTGCGTGCAGGGTTGGGTGGATAAACAGGGATACGGTTATATCAAACACCCAAATGGCCCGGGCCCTGCTAATTATGGACCGCCCTACTGTCCCCGGCCTGGTATGGGAAGAGGTCGGGGCTGGGAAAGACGAGATGGATGCTTTATTTGTGGGCAAGAAGGACATTGGAATAGAAATTGTCCCTCCCGTCAGCACGAAAAAGGAAGAGGAGGAAGAGGAGGGGGGCAAGGGGGGAGAGGACGGGGATCTTACACTAACTTCTCCCAGAACAACCCCTTTGGCCAACCGTCCCCCGATTTGTATTGACTACGCAGGGACCCTCCCCGGATGACGAACCGATGATATTGTTAAAAATTCGGAATGAGTGGCAACCCTTCTTGATAGATACGGGAGCCTTCATGTCTTCGTACAATCAAAGCTTAAACTCCCCGCCTTCACTGAAACACAGGGACTGTCAGGATTCCTGGGACAAGTCTCTACATTCCCGGTGTCAGAACCGGTTAAAATGGGTTACCAGGAAGAATCGGTGGAACATCGATTTGTTATCACAACCAATCTGGACTGTAACTTGATGGCTAGAGACCTCCTCTGCAAATTCCAGTTGCATTTGGAGTGTGGAGATGATGGGATTATTGTAAAACAGGGAACCCTTCAGCGGCAGTATTATACCACTAGAACCCCTCAGTGGTGGCCTCTGGACCTGCCGCAGACACCCTATCACGTGACCCTAGTATACGATCCCAGTGGAAATGGGAAGACCTCTTCACTCCAGCAATCGATGTCCCCCATGCTCAGAGGCAGAGCAAAACCTCACCTTTGCTTGGGCCAGGCACCAGAGAACAGACCAGTGCAGCACCTGAGGCACAGACCATCCATCACGACTGCGTGGCAATGATCCGACTGGAACGATCTAAAAATACCTTCCCAGCTCCAGTGGCAGGACTCCTGGGGAAGAAGATCAATTTCATAGGTACCCTTCCAGCGGTTGTGGCAGAATCGCGGGAGAGAAGGATCAAGGCAGTCGACCTCGAGGACAGAGGCAAGATGGCGTTCCTGCTCCAGCGAGGGGCAGCATGGTTGAAAAAAGAGCCCCACCACGCTAAAGATTTGGAAGTTATGGTGCGCCAGGCTATAGACGAGGCTGACCCTACCAGCCGGGATGTGCAAATTGACAGTCCAATTCCACGGGGACCCCGAGAAGGTCTTAACGACTCTGCAGCATCATACTGGCTCTGGCATACCTGACTATGTGGATCCTCATGTGTGGGCAGAGGACCCCTCCCAAGTGGGTTATACTCCCATTGATCCGATTGAGATCCCAGTGCAGGGCAATGTGGACTGGCCCTCTATCCGACAGAACCCACTGAAATCACAGGCAATCCTAAACTGACCTTTCGGCACTGTACTGCAATTAATCCGGCCTGTTTTCTTACTGAGCCACTCCAAGATGAGGAAGAACCCAGTCATGATTGTTTATCTTTAATTTAAGAGGCCACATCAGTCAGGGAAGATTTAGTTGATGTACCAATGGAAGATCCAGACTGTATTATGTATGTTGACGGAAGTTCTTCTATTAATCCAGAAGTTACATGAATCTCAGGATACGCCATAGTAAAACAGGAGAATCAGGTCTTGGAATCTGCCGCTTTTGAAACCGCCTATTCTGCCCAACAAGCTGAACTATTCGCCCTCACCCGAGCCTGTATCTTGGCCAAAGATCTCAAAGTCAATATCTATACCGACTCTAGGTATGCCTTTGGGGTGGCCCATGATTTTGAACAATTATGGAAAAATAGGGGATTCCTAACCTCACAGGGGAATGAGATATCCCATAAGCAACTAGTATCTGATTTGTTGCAAGCCCTTATGCTCCCCAAGCACATTGCCGTTGTTAAATGTACCGCCCACACCACCGGAAAATCCCCGGTTGATATAGGGAACCACTATGCTGACAAAGAGGCTAAACAGGCCTCTCGTGACCAACAGATGGTAGTGCCCAAACTGATGAGTCAGACTAAAAATCCTGCGAAGGATAAGTTAGCCTCGGAAAAACCAATGCCAACCATCCAAGATGTTATAAAAGCACAGGAGGACGCTCCTGAAAAAGATAAACTGTTGTGGAAATATTATGGATGTACTTATGACAATGTTTCTAAACTCTGGACCACTCCCACGGAACAGACTTGCATGTCTAACGAGTTGGCTCTATGGGTTATTGACTGTATGCATTTTGCTACTCATTGTGGAGCAAGGACCACGAGTGATACACTTTTGGCTACTTGGTGGCACCCTAGACTCCAGGTGCTCTCCCAGAACACCAGTAGTCGTTGCCTGGTTTGCCAGCAACATAATCCAGGGAAGGGAGTCCCCTGTGATTGGGGTAAAACGCCCCTACCCGCAGGTCCCTTTGAGACATTTCAGTTGGACTACATTGAGTTGCAAAAAGTTCAGTGTTACAAATATGTGTTAGTAATAGTAGATGTGTTTAGCAGATGGATTGAAGCCTACCCTACCCTGGACAATAAGGCTCAAACTGTTGTTAAGGTGTTAATGAGGGAAATTGTTCCTAGATATGGTATCTCAGCTCGACTGATGACCACCTATGTTCTTTCTCTGACTCAGGCTCTGCGACTAGCTCACAACCAGGTTCAAGATGCTCACCTCGACCTCCCAGTTTTACCCGAATTGTCCCTCGTATCACCAGAGAAGTATGGATTCGGAAGGGATTAGAGCCACAATGGGAGGGGCCTTTTCAGATGTTACTCACTACCCCCACTGCAGCCAAGGTTGAGGGGAAAAGTTCCTGGGTTCACCTGCACCACTGCAAGCTCACCACCCTCTAACGAACCTATTTTACTGGTTATTCTAACTCCTGCTTCTGTTCCAGACTTCCTCTTCTTCATAGCTGAACAAGGCCGTTGGCATCCTAAATGGAACGTGGACCAGTTTGAACTTTTACCCGTAGTGATAGACAGCCAGCTACACCGACGGTGACCTGAGAAGAGAGACGGGAAAACTGAACTCTTTTAATCAGCAAAATAATTGGACTATTTATCTGAATCCTGAGCCATAAGATGAAACTGTCTGTATGCCACAGTCTGTATAATAGTGTTGATATATGACAGTTTCGGCGCATGGGAGGGGAGACAGAGACGAGAGCTCCATGTAAACATCTTTTTGTACAGGTCTTATGTTTATGCGCAAAATGGGAACTTTTCTAGATGTTGGGTGTGTTCACATTCCCTATACATTCCAAAGGGGGAATTCCTTTGCGCCCCGTTCCACTAACCCTAACTGAGACTGTCAGATGGATTCAGAGCCAAACTATCACGAGAGGAGGGGGGCCAATACAATACTGCTGAAGCTCTGGAGGGCATCACAGCTGAAATGGTAGCAATAAGGACTATAGCATTACAAAACTGAATGGCCCTCGATTACCCTGTTAGCTGAGAAAGGGGGAACGTGTGCCCTGATAGGGTCTGAATGTTGCACTTACATTCCTGATAGTTCAGAAAACATAACCAATCTCGCTGATCACATAAGAAGGGAGGTGAAGAAGTTATCCACACCAGCAGAAGGATCTAGCTGGGTTGATGGGCTATCAGATGGATCTTGGAGATTCTATCTAATTGTTGGTTGCCTTAACCTTTGTTGTAAAGTAATGATGGCAAGGTTAGCAAACCCTCTTGTGGTCAAGGGCTCCCGAGTTATGATCCAACGAACTAAAGAACTACTCGACACGAACAACAATATGGATCAGGAAATAGAGTGTGAACGGATGAATGCGATACTCCTAGAATGATCCTAAGTGTTATCATGGAATGATAAAAGGGGGGAATGTGAATGTTTAAAAATGTATAAAGTCGAGAAGTTGAGAATGTGGGAATTGTATAGGGACAGTATAAGCTAACAAAGAATTCATGGAGGAATAGCCATGACATCTCAGACTCGAGACTGCGAAATGTTACAACACTAACACGTATTGAAACAAAATCCACAGCTTGCAGAAAAACCTCAAGGTCTTATTAAATCATGTTATTAACCTGAAACATTAACAGAAGGTCTTTGTTTAAAATCAGACCATACTTAGGTCGGCTTATGAGTGAACAAAGGGAAAGAGGGATCAAAAGAGATAGGCTGAACTAGGATGTCACTCTAGCCCTATCTTGTTATCTTTTGCCGAAAATGTATAACCATCGTCCCTTTACAATGTAACGTCACTTTGTCCGTAGGAAGTGGGTGCATTCGAACAGACTTGCATTCCTTCTGTCTGATAAAGTCCCCGATTGGGATTTGCTTTTTAAATAAAAGCTTGCTTTGTTTAAAGCACAAACGGTATTCGTTTCAGTAATTTTGCTGAACCAGATTGAGGTAAAAGAATCCAAGAATCAACAGGCGGAGGCATATAAAAGGCCCAACGTCGTCGAGAGGTGGGGGTTCGGAGCAGCGCAAGTCCGGGGAGTTGACGGAGGCCTATAAAAGGCCCAACGTCATCGGGAGGCGGGAGTTTGGAGTAGCACGAGTCCGGGGAGATGGCGGAAGCCTATAAAAGACCCAACATCGTCGGGAGGCGGGAGTTCAGAGCAGCGCAAGTCCAGGGAGTCGGCAGAGGCAAGCTGGTGCAGCTGCAGCAGGGGCAGAAGGTTAACAAAGAAGTAGAAAGATATCGAAAGGTGACGTCACAGCCAAGAGGGTAAGTGATTGGCTGGTGATCGGTGAGTAGTTTTTCTTTTTCTTTGCCTTTATCAGTAGGTAACCTTTATCATTGTTATTGCCAAATTAAGTTAATCTAGGGGTTAAGTCATGGCAGGAGAGCTCAGACACGTGTCATGCTCCTCCTGTGCTATGTGGGATCTCAGGAATGCTTCCAGTGTCCCTGACGACTGCATGTGCAGGAAGTGTATCCTGCTGCAGCTCCTGACAGACTGCATTGCGGCACTGGAGCTGCAGGTGGATTCCCTCTGGAGCATCGGCGATGCTGAGGATGCCGTGAAAAGCATGTTTAGTGAGTTGGTCTTACCGCAGGTAAAGGTTACACAGGCATATAGGGAATGGGTGACAAACAGAAAGAGCAGTGGAAGGAAGGTAATGCAGGGGTCCCCTGTGGTCATCCCCCTGCAAAACAGATACACCACCTTGGGTACTGTTAGGGGTGATGACTCATCAGACGAGGGTAGCAGCAGCTAAGTCCATGGCACCATGGGTGGCTCTGCTGCACAGGAGGGCAGGAAAAAGAGTGGGAGAGCTATAGTGGTAGGGGATTCTAGTGTAAGGGGAATAGATAGACGTTTCTGCGGCCGCAATCGAGACTCCAGGATGGTATGTTGCCTCCCTGGTGCAAGGGTCAAGGATGTCTTGGAGTGGTTGCAGGACATTTTGGAGGGGGAGGGTGAACAACCAGTTGTCATGGTGCATATAGATACCAACGATATAGGTAAAAAATGGGATGGGGTCCTACAAGGTGAATTTAGGGAGCTATGAGTTAAATTAAAAAGTAGGACCATATAACACTCCCCAAGGGGGAGTGTTTGCTAGTGCTATTGGGGAGGGGTTAAACTAATATGGCAGGGGGGTGGGAACCTATGCAGGGAGACAGAGGGAAGTAGAATGGGGAAAGAAGCAAAAGATAGAAAGAAGAAAAGTAAAAGTGGAGGGCAGAGAAATCCAAGACAAAAAGCAAAAAGGGCCCCATTACAGCAAAATCCTAAAGGGGAAAAGGGTGTTAACAAGACAAGCCTGAAGGCTCTCTGCCTCAAAGCGAGGAGCATTCGGAATAAGGTGGAAGAATTAACTGCGCAGATAGCAGTTAACGGATATGATGTAATTGGCATCACGGAGACATGGCTCCAGGGTGATCAAGGCTGGGAACTCAACATCCAGGGGTATTCAACATTTAGGAAGGATAGACAGAAAGGAAAAGGAGGTGGGGTGGCGTTGCTGGTTAAAGAGGAATTTAATGCAATAGTAAGGAAGGACATTAGCTTGGATCATGTGGAATCCGTATGGGTGGAGCTACGGAATACCAAAGGGCAGAAAACGCTAGTGGGAGTTGTGTACAGACCACCAAACAGTAGAAATGAGGATGGGGACAGCATCAAACAAGAAATTAGGGATGCGTGCAATAAAGGTACAGCAGTTATCATGGGCAACTTTAATCTACATATTGACTGGGCTAACCAAACTGGTAGCAATGCGGTGGAGGAGGATTTCCTGGCGTATATTAGGGATGGTTTTCTAGACCAATATGTCGTGGAACCAACTAGAGGGCTGGCCATCCTAGACTGGGTGATGTGTAATGAGAATGGACTAATTAACAATCTTGTTGTGCGAGGTCCCTTGGGGAAGAGTGACCATAATATAGTAGAATTCTTTATTAAGATGGAGAGTGACACTGTTAATTCAGACTCTAGGGTCCTGAACTTGGGGAAAGGTAACTTCGATAGTATGAGACGTGACTTGGCTAGAATAGACTGGCAAGTGATATTGAAAGGGTTGACAGTGGATAGGCAATGGCAAACATTTAAAGATCACATGAATGAACTTCAACAATTGAACATCCCTGACTGGAGTAAAAATAAAACGGGGAAGGTAGCTTAACCGTGGCTAACAAGGGAAATTAAGGATAGTGTTAAATCCAAGGAAGAGGCATATAAATTGACCAGAAAAAGCAGCAAACCTGAGGACTGGGAGAAATTTGTAACACAGCAGAGGAGGACAAAGGGTTTAATTAGGAGAGGGAAAATAGAGTATGACAGGAAGCTTGCTGGAGACATAAAAACTGACTGCAAAAGCTTCTATAGATATGTGAAGAGAAAAGGATGAGTGAAAACAAACATAGGTACATTGCAGTCAGATTCAGGTGAATTTATAATGGGAAACAAAGAAATTGCGGACCAGTTAAACAAATACTTTGGTTCTGTTTTCACGAAGGAAGACACAAATAACCGAGGGTTTAGTGAGAAGGAGGAACTGAAGGATATCCTTATAAAGCGGGAAATTGTATTAGGGAAATTGATGGAATTGAAGGCCGATAAATCCCCGGGGCCTGATAGTCTGCATCCCAGAGTACTTAAGGAAGTGGCCCTAGAAATAGTGGATGCATTGGTGATCATTTTCCAACAGTCTATCGACTCGGGATCAGTTCCTATGGACTGGAGCGTAGCTAATGTAACACCACTGTTTAAAAAAGGAGGGAGAGAGAAAACGGGTAATTATAGACCGGTTAGCCTGACATCTGTAGTGGGGAAACTGTTGGAATCAATTATTAAAGATGAAATAGCAGCGCATTTGGAAAGCAGCGACAGGATCGGACCAAGTCAGCATAGATTTATGAAAGGGAAATCATGCTTGACAAATCTTCTGGAATTTTTTGAGGTTGTAACTTGTAGAGTGGACAAGGGAGAACCAGTGGATGTGGTGTATTTGGACTTTCAAAAGGCTTTTGACAAGGTCCCACACAAGAGATTGGTGTGCAAAATCAAAGTATATGGTAATGGGAGTAATGTACTGACGTGGATAGAGAACTGGTTGGCAGACAGGAAGCAGAGAGTCGGGATAAACAGGTTCTTTTCAGAATGGCAGGCAGTGACTAGTGGAGTTCCGCAGTGCTCATTGCTGGGACCCCAGCTATTTACAATATACATTAATGATTTAGATGAAGGAATTGAGTGTAATATCTCCAAGTTTGCAGATGACATTAAGCTGGGTGGCGGTGTGAGCTGTGAGGAGGACGCTAAGAGGCTGCAGGGTGACTTGGACAGGTTAGGTGAGTGGGCAAATGCATGGCAGATGCAGTATAATGTGGATAAATGTGAGGTTATCCACTTTGGGGCAAAAACACGAAGGCAGAATATTATCTGAATGGCGATAAGATTAGGAAAAGGGGAGGTGCAACGAGACCTGGGTATCATGGTATATCAGCCATTGAAAGTTGGCATGCAGTTATAGCAGACAGTGAAGAAGGCAACTGGTATGTTGGGCTTCATAGCTCGGGGATTTTAGTATAAGAGCAGGGAGGTCTTATTGCAGTTGTACAGGACCTTGGTGAAGCTTCACTTGGAATATTGTGTTCAGTTTTGGTCTCATAATCTGAGGAAGGACATTCTTGCTATTGAGGGAGTGCAGCGAAGGTTCACCAGACTGATTCCCGGGATGGCAGGACTGACATATGAGGAGAGACTGGATTGACTGGGCCTGTATTCACTGGAGTTTAGAAGGATGAGAAGGGATCTCATAGAAACATATAAAATTCTGACGGGACTGGACAGGTTAGGTGCAGGAAGAATGTTCCCGATGTTGGGGAAATCCAAAGCCAGAGGACACAATCTAAGGATAAGGGGTAAGCCATTTAGGACTGAAATGACTGAGAGGGGAGCGATCTATCAAAAGCATACCGGTGCAGCTACAGCGGGAGAGAAAGCAAAATAGAAGTAGAAGGGAATCAAAAAGTGACGTCACAGCCAATGGGGTAAGTGATTGGTGAGTAGCTTTTCTTTTTATTTTTTATATCAGTAAGTGAACTTTAGCACTGTTACGACCAATTTAAGTGTATCTAAGGGTTAAGACATGGCAGGAGAGCTCGGTTACGTGATATGCTCCTCCTGTACCATGTGGGAACTCGGGGACACTTCCGGTGTCCCTGGGCGCTACGTGTGTGGGAAGTGTAACTGCCTCGAGCTCTTGATGGTCCGCGTTGCGGAATTGGAGCTGAGGGTGGATTCACTCTGGAGCATCCACGATGCTGAGAATGACGTGAGTATCACGTGTAGTGAGTTGGTCTTACCGCAGGTGAAGGGTCCACAGCCAGATAGGGAATGGAAGACCAGCAGGAAGAGTAGTGCAAGAAAGATAGTGCAGGGGTCACCTGTGGTCATCCCACTGCAAAACAGATACACTGCTTTGAGTACTGTTGGGGGGGATGACTCATCAGTGGAGGGCAGCAGCAGCCAAGTTCATGGCACTGTGGCTGGCTCTGCTGCACAGAAGGGCAGGAAAAAGATTGGGAGCGTGATAGTGATAGGGGATTCGATGGTGAGGGGAATAGATAGGCGTTTCGGCGGCCGCAACCGAGACTCCAGGATGGTATGTTGCCTCCGTGGTGCAAGGGTCAAGGATGTCTCGGAGCGGGTGCAGGACATTCTGAAATGAGAGGGAGAACAGCCAGTTGTCGTGGTGCACATTGGTACCAACGACATAGGTAAAAAAAGGGATGAGGTCCTACAAAAAGAATTTAAGGAGATGGGGGCTAAATTAAAAAGTAGGACCTCAAAAGTAGTAATCTCGGGATTGCTACCAGTGCCACGTGCTAGTCAGAGTAGGAATCGCAGGATAGCGCAGATGAATACGTGGCTTGAGCAGTGGGGCAGCAGGGAGGGATTCAAATTCCTGGGGCATTGGAACCGGTTCTGGGGGAGGTGGGACCAGTACAAACCGGACGGTCTGCACCTGGCCGGGACCGGAACCAATGTCCTAGGGGGAGTGTTTGCTAGTGCTGTTGGGGAGGAGTTAAACTAATATTGCAGGGGGATGGGAACCTATGCAGGGAGAC
Organism: Pristiophorus japonicus; assembly: GCF_044704955.1. Classification (NCBI taxonomy): domain Eukaryota; kingdom Metazoa; phylum Chordata; class Chondrichthyes; family Pristiophoridae; genus Pristiophorus; species Pristiophorus japonicus. The sequence goes on from NC_091978.1 coordinate 149,485,660, forward strand.
AGAGGGAGACAAAAATGAGGTAAAAGCAAAAGACAGAAAGGAGATGAGGAAAAGTGTAGGGCAGAGAAACCCAAGGCAAAGAACAAAAAGGGCCACTGTACAGCAAAATTCTAAAAGGACAAAGGGTGTTAATAAAACAAGCCTGAAGGCTTTGTGTCTTAATGCAAGGAGTATCCGCAATAAGGTGGATGAATTAAGTGTGCAAATAGATGTTAACAAATATGATGTGATTGGGATTACGGAGACGTGGCTCCAGGATGATCAGGGCTGGGAACTCAACATCCAGGGGTATTCAACATTCAGGAAGGATAGAATAAAAGGAAAAGGAGGTGGGGTAGCATTGCTGGTTAAAGAGGAGATTAATGCAATAGTTAGGAAAGACATTAGCTTGGATGATGTGAAATCTATATGGGTAGAGCTGCAGAACACTAAAGGGCAAAAAACGTTAGTGGGAGTTGTGTACAGACCTCCAAATAGTAGTAGTGATATTGGGGAGGGCATCAAACAGGAAATTAGGAATGCATGCAATAAAGGTGCAGCAGTTATAATGGGTGACTTTAATATGCACATAGATTGGACTAGCCAAACTGGAAGCAATACGGTGGAGGAGGATTTCCTGGCGTGCATAAGGGATGGTTTTCTAGACCAATATGTCGAGGAACCAACTAGGGGGGAGGCCATCTTAGACTGGGTGTTGTGTAATGAGAGAGGATTAATTAACAATCTCATTGTGCGAGGCCCCTTGGGGAAGAGTGACCATAATATGGTGGAATTCTGCATTAGGATGGAGAATGAAACAGTTAATTCAGAGACCATGGTCCAGAACTTAAAGAAGGGTAACTTTGAAGGTATGAGGCGTGAATTGGCTAAGATAGATTGGCGAATGATACTTAAGGGGTTGACTGTGGATGGGCAATGGCAGACATTTAGAGACCGCATGGATGAATTACAACAATTGTACATTCCTGTCTGGCGTAAAAATAAAAAAGGGAAGGTAGCTCAACCGTGGCTATCTAGGGAAATCAGGGATAGTATTAAAGCCAAGGAAGTGGCATACAAATTGGCCAGAAATAGCAGCGAACCTGGGACTGGGAGAAATTTAGAACTCAGCAGAGGAGGACAAAGGGTTTGATTAGGACAGGGAAAATGGAGTACGAGAAGAAGCTTGCAGGGAACATTAAGGCGGATTGCAAAAGTTTCTATAGGTATGTAAAGAGAAAAAGGTTAGTAAAGACAAACGTAGGTCCCCTGCAGTCAGAATCAGGGGAAGTCATAACGGGGAACAAAGAAATGGCAATCCAATTGAACAAGTACTTTGGTTCAGTATTCACTAAGGAGGACACAAACAACCTTCCGGATATAAAAGGGGTCAGAGGGTCTAGTAAGGAGGAGGAACTGAGGGAAATCTTTATTAGTCGGGAAATTGTGTTGGGGAAATTGATGGGATTGAAGGCCGATAAATCCCCAGGGCCTGATGGACTGCATCCCAGAGTACTTAAGGAGGTGGCCTTGGAAATAGCGGATGCATTGACAGTCATTTTCCAACATTCCATTGACTCTGGATCAGTTCCTATCGAGTGGAGGGTAGCCAATGTAACCCCACTTTTTAAAAAAGGAGGGAGAGAGAAAGCAGGGAATTATAGACCGGTCAGCCTGACCTCAGTATTGGGTAAAATGATGGAATCAATTATTAAGGATATCATAGCAGCGCATTTGGAAAATGGTGACATGATAGGTCCAAGTCAGCATGGATTTGTGAAAGGGAGATCATGCTTGACAAATCTTCTGGAATTTTTTGAGGATGTTTCCAGTAAAGTGGACAAAGGAGAACCAGTTGATGTGGTATATTTGGACTTTCAGAAGGCTTTCGACAAGGTCTCACACAGGAGATTAATGTGCAAAGTTAAAGCACATGGGATTGGGGGTAGTGTGCTGACGTGGATTGAGAACTGGTTGTCAGACAGGAAGCAAAGAGTAGGAGTAAATGGGTACTTTTCAGAATGGCAGGCAGTGATTAGTGGGGTACCGCAAGGTTCTGTGCTGGGGCCCCAGCTGTTTACATTGTACATTAATGATTTAGACGAGGGGATTAAATGTAGTATCTCTAAATTTGCGGATGACACTAAGTTGGGTGGCAGTGTGAGCTGCGAGGAGGATGCTATGAGGCTGCAGAGTGACTTGGATAGGTTAGGTGAGTGGGCAAATGCGTGGCAGATGAAGTATAATGTGGATAAATGTGAGGTTATCCACTTTGGTGGTAAAAACAGAGAGACAGACTATTATCTGAATGGTGACAGATTAGGAAGGGGGAAGGTGCAGCGAGACCTGGGTGTCATGGTACATCAGTCATTGAAGGTCGGCATGCAGGTACAGCAGGCGGTTAAGAAAGCAAATGGCATGTTGGCCTTCATAGCGAGGGGATTTGAGTACAGGGGCAGGGAGGTGTTGCTACAGTTGTATAGGGCCTTGGTGAGGCCACACCTGGAGTATTGTGTACAGTTTTGGTCTCCTAACTTGAGGAAGGACGTTCTTGCTATTGAGGGAGTGCAGCGAAGATTCACCAGACTGATTCCCGGGATGGTGGGACTGACCTATCAAGAAAGACTGGATCAACTGGGCTTGTATTCACTGGAGTTCAGAAGAGTGAGAGGGGACCTCATAGAAACGTTTAAAATTCTGACGGGTTTGGACAGGTTGGATGCAGGAAGAATGTTCCCAATGTTGGGGAAGTCCAGAGCCAGGGGTCACAGTCTAACGATAAGGGGTAAGCCATTTAGGACCGAGATGAGGAGAAACTTCTTCACCCAGAGAGTGGTGAACCTGTGGAATTCTCTACCACGGAAAGTAGTTGAGGCCAATTCACTAAATATATTCAAAAGGGAGTTAGATGAAGTCCTTACTACTCGGGGGATCAAGGGGTATGGCGAGAAAGCAGGAAGCGGGTACTGAAGTTTCATGTTCAGCCATGAACTCATTGAATGGCGGTGCAGGCTAGAAGGGCTGAATGGCCTGCTCCTGCACCTATTTTCTATGTTTCTATGTTTCTATGAAATGAGGAGAAACTTCTTCACTCAGAGAGTTGTTAACCTGTGGAATTCCCTACCGCAGAGAATTGGATGGCCCGAAGATTTTTTGTGATGAATATCGATTGAGGTGCGGGAGATCAGCGGTGCGCCCTTTGATGACGCATTAAGGAGAGGTTGGCAGCAGCAGAGCAGAAGTGGGGACCGCCAGAAAAAACAATGAAGTGAATTTTGCTGGCGGTGGCCATTGGATTCCAAATCAGTGGCCACTCGACTCTACCGCTTGGCCACCGCTTTCCAGCGGTAAGCAGTCTTTTTGGAAGGCTGAATTTCGGCCCCCTAGGGTACTCAGCAGAGCACGTCTCAAGATTCGTCATGGTCTACAGTATGCTCTGGAAACTCGCCACCATGAGGCCACAGACTTTGCCACCATGTATACGACAAAGAGCTGAGTAGGAGGAAGAGGAGGAGGGGGAGGAAGGGAGGAGGCAACCAACACAGTCCCTTTCTGGCTCTGCTGTCCATGATCGACTCATTCGACATCGGTACCAATGAACGCAACCTCAATTCCCCATTCACCAAAAGTCCCACACCTTAGTTACTGACCATCACAGCATCTTCTTGACCACAATGTAAAAGTAAAAGCCACCACAAAATAAACATTCCTAACCAAATTTATAAATCAAACCCGTCCAATATTACATATCAAAGATAACTAATCACCTTTCTACATTCCCTTAGTGCCTATCTTCCACGTGCCTTTTCCTGTCCTAGTGCTTCTACGCAGTGCTATCTCAGTGGATGCAGCATGGCAGGTGGAAGGCTGCTGACTTTCAGTGGGGGAGACTGTAGATGACCTTGGAGGATGACCTTGAGCAGCTCTAGCCCTAGAGGCTCGCCTTCAGATTGTACCATCTTGGATGGGTCCAACAGGCCGGGCTGGCTGGCTGACAGGCAAAAGCCAGGGCATTGGCGAAGTGGCAGGGGTGGGATCACGAATGTTGTCATCCTGAGAGAGAACAGTAGGTTCCTGCTCCACGGATCCACTGCCACTCCCCTGGGGCGACACCTCAGCAACCCTAGTAATTTGTTGGAGGACAGATTTCTGGACTGCTATTACAGCCTGCAGGCCCCTTTCCACACAGGTAACCATGTGCTTGGGCGGCAGCCAACTGAGCTTGCATAAGTTCAGTCTGAGCTTCCACTGTAGCACTCAGACATTGGGTGGCTTCTGCTTGTGCTGCAATGGAAGCTGCGACATCGGCCATCAGACGCTGCATCATGGTTGGGTCCACAAGTGTGCTAATGGAGTTGTCCACCACTTCCATGCTGGAAAAAATGAGCTCCAAGCTTTCTGCAAAGCCCTGTGCAAGCTTGGAGCTGGATTCCTCCATGCTCCTTGACATTGCATGCTGGCTTTCTGGCAAGCTTGCGAATACACCAAGCATTTCATTATGCATACTCATCAGCGTTCTTCTGTAGGCCACCCCATCAAAGTGCTCCTCTTAGTCCTCTGCAGCAGAACTCGTGTGCGATATCACCCTCCGGAGAGCTGGCACATGCGCTACCCTTTCCCCCTGCCTTGGCTGCAGGCTACTTGTGCCCGATGACTCACCACATGCAGATCCTGCCTCTATGCTACCTGTCATGTTTGTAATTACAATGTAACACCACTGTATTACTGTATACACTCAACTTATCTGAACATCTTGACCACAGGGGGTGAACTGGTGGGAGACACTCCTTACCTGATCACACAGGTATATAAAGGGAGGTCCCTCGCAGGGTCATCACTTCTGGAGTCCTGTAATAAAGAGTTAAGGTCACAGAGTGGCCTTGTCCCTGGTATGTGCCGCGTGTGCTTTCATGCTGTAGAGTAAGGACTTTACATTGGCGACGAGAAACAAGAATTCACAACCCACGAGAATGGCCACCGGTAGCACAGAGGAACGGTACTGTGTTGAGGAAGACTGGGATGATTTTGTCGAGAGGCTTCAGCAAAGCTTCGTTACTAAAGACTGGCTGGGGGATGCAGCAGCCGACAAGCAACAGGCTCATCTCCTGACCAGCTGCGGGCCAAAGACTTATGCGCTCATGAAGGACTTACTGGCACCTGAAAAGCTGTCGGACAAAGCCTTTGAAGAGCTCAGCAAATTAATCAGGAGCACTTCAAACCGGCGAACAGCATACACATGGCTCGACACAGATTCTACACCCACCGACGTCGTGAAGGACAGAGCATACTGGACTTTGTAGTGGACCTCCGGCATTTGGCCAGCCTCTGTAAGTTCACAGATGCCTGCAGGGGGGAGATGCTAAGTGACTTCTTTATCGAGGGTATCGGTCATGCGGGAATTTTTCGAAAGTTAATTGAGACCAAGAACTTGACCTTGGAAGTGGCAGCGTTGTTAGCTCAAACTTTCATGGCGGGGGAGGAAGAGACGAAAATTCTGCCTCTAATGCGGCGATGGATCAGGGAGTCAACATCATCAATGCTACTCAGAGCCCCGCAGGCAGGCAGAGGCAGTCCGACATTTACCAGGCAGCAATAGATCCCAGAGCAGGACCTCAACAGAGACAATGGCAGGCTGAATGGACGTTCACGCCACCACAGTGGACAATGCAGCCTGGGATGGGGCCATTGGCACCCACTAATAGGGTACTTAAGAGCAGTCAAAGGGACAGTCAGCACGGAATTCCTGGCCATAGTCCCTTTGTCCCCAACAATGGAAACTTTAACTCATGCTGGAGGTGTGGGGGAAAACACTCAGCCAGATCTTGCAGATTCCAACAGTTTGTCTGCAGAAACTGCAATCTCAGTAGCCATTTAGCTCATATGTGCAGAAAACCTGCAACCAGACTAATATATGAGGCAGATGGACCAGAAGAGGGTTCTGTGAGGCAGGATGACTTTTGGGGCAAATCAATGGACGCCGAGGTTCAGCGGGTCCATGCGGCGAATATTCACAGTTCATACACCAAAACGCCACCAATGATGATGAGGGTTTTGTTGAACGGTATCCCAGTATGCATGGAGCTGGACACTGGGGCCAGCCAGTCGCTCATGGGTGTTCAGCAATTCGAGAAGCTATGGCCACTCAAAACTAGTAGACCCAAATTAGAACGTATTGAGACACAATTACGGACTTACACCAAATAAATCATTCCGGTGCTAGGCAGCGCAACGATGGCTGTCACACACAATGGGTTAGTGAACCGGCTGCCACTCTGGATTGTCCCGGGCAAAGGTCCCGCACTGTTGGGGAGGAGCTGGTTAGCCGAGATGAACTGGAAATGGGGGGATGTTCACGCAATGTCCTCGGTGGAGCAAAGTTCATGCTCACCAGTCCTACAACAATTCGAGTCACTATTCCAACCGGGCGTCGGGACTTTCAAAGGCACTAAAGTAGTGATACTCATCACCCCAGACACCAGGCCAGTGCACCACAAAGCCAGAGCAGTGCCGTATGTGAAGCGGGAAAAAATTGAGAGCAAATTGGACTGGCTGTTGCGAGAGGGCATCATCTCGCCAGTTGAATTCAGCGATTGGGCGAGCCCCATCGTTCCCGTTCTAAAAGCGGATGGCTCTGTCAGGATCTGTGGCGACTACAAGGCCACCATCAATCGGGTGTCCCTACAAGACCAATACCCGCTCCCAAGAGTAGAGGACCTCTTCGCCACGCTGGCAGGTGGCAAGCTGTTCACCAAGTTGGACCTCACTTCAGCCTATATGACCCAGGAACTGGCCGACGAATCCAAACTACTGACCACCATCACCATGCACAAGGGACTGTTTGTGTATAACAGGTACCCGTTTGGCATTCGATCACCGGCCGCGATTTTTCAACATAACATGGAAAGCCTGCTTAAATCCATTCCTGGAACGATCGTGTTCCAGGACAACATCCTCATCACGGGTCGAGACACCAAGGAACACATCCACAACCTGGAGGAGGTGCTACGCCGACTGGACCGGGTAGGCCTGCAACTCAAGAAGTCTAAATGCATGTTCTTAGCTCCTGAGGTTGAGTTTCTGGGCAGGAGGGTTGCTGCAGATGGGATTCGGCCCACCGAATCCAAAACAGGCGATTCGACGAGAAACCCAGACCCTGCAACACATCGGAGCTGCGTTCATTCCTGGGACTGTTGAACTATTTCGGGAACTTACTGCCGAACTTGAGCATGTTGTTGGAGCCGCTACACGTGCTCCTGCGTTAGGATTGCGATTGGTTTTGGGGGGACTGTCAGGAATGGGCTTTTGATCGGGCGCGAAACCCACTTTGTTCAAACAAGTTGTTGACCTTGTACGACCTCTGTAAACGTTTAGTTCTGACATGTGATGCATCGTCCTATGGGGTTGGGTGCGTGTTGCAGCAGGGTAATGCTGAGGGTCAGCTACAACCTGTGGCTTATGCCTCCAGGTCACTCTCTCAAGCAGAACGGGGATATGGGATGGTCGAGAAGGGAGCGCTTGCATGTGTCTATGGTGTAAAAAAAATGCATCAGTACCTCTTTGGTAGGAAGTTTCAATTAGAGAAGGACCACAAGCCACTCACATCCCTGCTGTCAGACATCAAGGCTGTCAATGCCAATGCATCAGCTCGCATACAGCGGTGGGCTCTCACGCTAGCTGCTTATGACTACTCCATCCGGCACCGGCCCGGCACTGAAAACTGCGCTGACGTGCTCAGCAGGCTCCCACTGACTATCACCGAGGTGGCAGCTGAGCAAAGCGCTGAGATGGTCATGGCTGTCGATGCATTTGACAGTGCAGGCTCCCCCATCACAGCCCGCCAGATCAAATTCTGGGCAAACAGAGATCCCCTCCTATCCTTGATTAAGAAATGTGTCCTGACTGGGGATTGGGCGCCCGCACACGGAGCATGCCCTGAGGAGGTCAGACCGTTCCACAGGCAGATGGATGAGCTCTCCATCAAGCCGACTGCCTACTATGGGGCAGCCGGGTAGTCATGCCCCAGAAGGGCAGGGAGGCATTCATCAGGGAACTCCACAACGAGCACCCAGGCATTGTGATAATGAAAGCCATTGCCCGGTCACACGTTTGGTGGCCTGGAATTGATTCAGACCTGGAACACTGTGTTCGCAGGTGCACGACGTGTGCCCAGCTGGGTAATGCCCCCATGGAGGCCCCGCTCAGCCCATGGCCCTGGCCCACCAAGCCATGGTCACACATTCACGTTGACTATGCGGGCCCGTTCATGGGGAATGTAAAGTCCTATCCCCTCAGTACAGATTCACACGAGGCATGTAGTGAAGTCAAGGTCACTCTGAACCTACACCTTTATTTCACAGCTCTGGAATGCTGTACATGCCTGAGACCTGTCCTTATATACCTATCTCTTGCAAGTGCACCCCTGGTGGTAAGATATGCTGGTGGTTACAGGTCATATCTTATTACAGTCATGTATAGCATGTTAGGATACAGTTATATATAATAATGTAAGATACATGACATCACCCTCCCCCAAGGTCTTATTGTCTTTATAGGTTCAGTCTCTCAGGTGGTCTACGCTCTCGCTTGGAGCATCTGAGTTGTGGTTCAGTTGTTTGCCTTGGTGTCTGTTTTTCTTTGGGTGTGGTTGCTGGTATCTCGCCTGGGCTGTCTGTTTCGATTGGTGCGATTGTTGTTGACTCGCCTGGGCTGTCTGTTGGGATTGCCCTTTCCTCAGGTTGTTCCCTCCGTCTGTCCACCAGGTGTGGTGCGAGTTCCACATTGTAGTCTGCCTCTGGTTCCACAGTATTGTTGGTAAATCTGCTTCTGACTTGGTCTAAATGCCTTCGGCAGGTTTTGCCATTGTCCATTTGTACTACCAGTAGCCTGTTTCCTTCCTTGCCCATTACTGTCCCTGCAAGCCATTTGGGACCCCTGCCATAGTTTAGTACAAACACTTTGTCCCCTATCTCATTCCATCTCCCCCTCGAATTTCTGTCCTGGTACTCAGTCAGCTTACGGCGCTTTGCCACAACGATTTCGTGCATGTCTGGGAGGATTAATGAGAGCCTTGTTTTTAAAGTCCTTTTCATCAACAGTTGCGCGGGGGGGATCCCAGTCAGTGAGTGCGGATGAGATCTGTATGCCAGCAGCAATCGCGACAGGCAACCCTGCAGCGTGGGACCTTGCATTTCAAGCATGCCTTGTTTAATGATTTGCACTACTCTCTCCGCCTGGCCGTTGGAGGCCGGCTTGAATGGTGCCGTCTTGATGTGATTTATGCCGTGGCCAATTATAAAGTCTTGGAATTCTGTGCTGGTGAAGCACGGACCATTGTCACTGACCAATATGTCAGGGATTCCGTGTGTTGCAAACATGGTTGCGAGGCTCTCCACAGTGGTGGAGGTGGTGCTTGAGTTTAAAATGGTGCATTCAATCCACTTTGAAAATTCATCTACAACTACGAGCAACATTTTGCCATGAATGGGCCCGCATAGTCTACGTGCACCCGTGACAACGGTTTGGTAGGCCAGGGCCAGGGGCTCAGTGGCGCCTCCCTGGGGGCATTGCTGAGTTGGGCACAAATGGTGCACCTTCGGATACAGAGCTCCAAGTCCGCGTCAATACCAGGCCACCAGACGTGGGATCAGGCTATGGCCTTCATGAGAACGATCCCCGGGTGCTCGCGGTGGAGCTCCTGGACAAATGCCTCTCTGCCTCGCAGAGGCATGACTACTCGGCTGCCCCACATCAGGCAGTCTGCTTGTAGTGATAGCTTATGCATGCGCCTGTGAAAGGGTTTTAATTCCTCGGGGCAGGCATCGCGAGCCTCTGCCCAGTCACCGGTTAGGACACATCTTTTTACTAAGGATAACGTGGGGTCGCTGGCCATCCAGGCTCTGATTTGGCGAGCCGTCATGGGCGAACCTGTGGACTCAAAGGCATTGATTGCCATGACTATCTCACAGTCCTGTTCGTCAGACCCTTCCATGGTCGCCAGGGGTAGCCTGCTGAGCGCGTCGGCACAATTGTCTGTGCCTGGTCTGTGCCTTATTGTGTAGTCGTAGGACGCCAGCATGAGTACCCACCGTTGAATTCGCGCCGAGGCGTTGCCGTTTATTGCCTTGCTCTCAGATAGGAGGGTCATGAGGGGCTTGTGGTCGGTTTCTAATGCGAACTTGGCCCCGAAAAGGTATTGGTGCATCTTTTTGACACCGTACACGCACGCGAGCGCCTCCTTCTCCACCATTCCATACCCATGCTCCGCCCGCGAAAGTGACCTGGAGGCATAAGCTATGAGTTGTAATTAGCCCGCACTATTGACATGTTGCAAAACACACACGACCCCATACGCTGACGCATCGCATGTGAGAACTAGCTTTTTACCTGGGTCAAAGAAAGTCAAAACACTGTTGGAACACAGAAGGTTGTGTGCCTTATTGAAGGCGCGTTTCTGGGCGTCGACCCAAATCCAATCGCACCCCTTCCTGAGTAGCACGTGGAGAGGCTCCAGCAGCGTGCTTAAGTTCTGCATAAAGTTCCCAAAGTAATTGAGTAGCCCGAGAAAGGCGCGCAGTTCTGAGACATTCCAGGGCCTGGGTGCCAGGTGAATTGCTTCTGTTTTGGACTCTGTTGGGCGGATTCCATCAGCGGCAATCCTTCTGCCCAAAAATTCAACCTCGGGTGCGAGAAACAGGCACTTGGATTTCTTGACTCGTAGGCCTACCCGATCCAACCGCTTTAGTATTTCCTCCAAATTACGGAGATGGGAGTCGGTGTCCCTGCCCGTGATAAGTATGTCGTCTTGAAATACAACCGTCCCCGGGATGGACTTGAGCAGACTCTCCAAGTTGCGCTGGAATATGACAGCTGCCGACCTGATGCCGAATGGGTATCGATTGTACATGAAAAGGCCTCGATGTGTGTTGATGGTGGTGAGTAGCTTGGATTCCTCGGTCAATTCTTGCGTCATATACGCAGACGTGAGGTCTAATTTTGAGAAAAGTTTACCTCCAGCCAATGTGGCAAATAAGTCCTCTGCTCTGGGCAGCGGGTACTTGTCCTATAGGGAGACTCTGTTTATGGTAGATTTGAAGTCCCCACAGATTCGTACGGATCCATCAGGCTTCATGACTGGGACGATGGGACTTGCCCAGTCGCTAAATTCCACAGGTGATATAATGCCTTCCCGCAGAAGCCTGTCTAGTTCGTGTTCAATCTTTTCCCTCATCACATGGGGTACAGCTCTGACCTTGTGATGGACCGGTCTAGCATCCTGTGTGATGTAGATTTTGACTTTGGCCCTTTGAAAGTGCCCACACCTGGCTGAAAGAGATGTTCAAATTGCTTTATAACTGTTGAGCAGGAGGTCCGTTCCTCTAATGACAAGACGGACATCATCCCATTTCCAGTTTAGTTTTGCCAGCCAGCTTTTCCCCAGCAGTGCTGGGGGGTCTCCGGGGACAATCCACAGGGGAAGTTGGTTCACTGTCCCTTTGTGTGTGATGGAGAGCATGGCGCTGCCGAGGACTGGTACAATTTCTTTGGTATAGGTCCTTAGTTTGGTGTCGACCCTTGTGAGTTTTGGTCTGTCTCTTTTATGCGGCCACAGTTGTTCAAATTGTTGAGCGCCCATGAGAGATTGACTCGCTCCCGTATCCAGCTCCATGTTGACAGATATCCCGTTGAGTAGGACCCTCATCGTTATAGGAGGCGTCCTGTTGTAGGAGCAGCGGTCATTGATCGTGTTGACCTGCTGTACATCGGTGTCCCGGGTACTGTCCCCACCATCTTCTGGTCCGCTTTCCGACCCATCCGATTCGTATACCAGCCGAGCTGACGTTTTTTTGCACATGCAGGCCAAATGCCCTGTATATTCACAATTTCTGCAAACAGCCTGCTGTAATCGACATCCCCTTGACGAGTGCCCACCCCCACACCTCCAGCACAAACCTGTTCTATTGTTTAAAGTGTTCCCAAAGAATGAGCTGCATCTGGCTGATCTCTCTTGAGCTTCTCTCAGTTTGTAGTTGATTGCTCGCATTGTGGGTTGATGAGGTGTGAACGGCCATTTCTGTGGCCCTTGATGGCTTTTGCCTGCTGTCGAGAGCCTGTTCTCCCGGTTGTGTCTGTGTTGTGGGGGTAGCAGTTTGTTTAGTGCTGTGAACTTCTTGTTCCGATATTTCGTTAGTTGTCGTACCTGCATTGTAAATCAACCTCATTTCTTCTTCCCCTACCAAGAATGTCTGTGCAACCAGTGCTGCTGCCTCTAAGGTCAGGTTCTTGGTCTCTATGAGCTTTCGGAATATGCCTGCGTGGCCTATTCCTTCAATGAAAAAGTCTCTCAGCATTTCTCTCCTCAGTTCATTGGAGAACTCACATAAACTAGCCAACTTCCGAAGTTCCGCCACGAAGTCGGGTATGCTCTGGCCACACAGCATCTGTAGTTGTAGAACCTGTGTCTGGCCATGTGTCGGCTGCTCGCTGGCTTCAGCTGGTCTCTTACCAGTGTGCTCAATTCTTCAAACGACTTGCTTGCTGGTTTCTCGGGTGCCAACAGATCCTTCATTAAAGCGTATGTTTTCGAGCGACAGCTGGTCAAGAGATGGACTCTTCTCTTGTCTGCCTTATCATCGCCTAACCAGTCTTTGGTTACAAAGCTTTGCTGGAGCCTTTCGATAAAGTCCTCCCAATTGTCTCCCGCATTGTACTTTTCATCTGATCTGTTGTTCGCCATTCTGTGGATTCTGTAATCCCGTAACTCGTCGCCACTGTAAAGTCCTGTCCCCTCAGTACAGATTCACACGAGGCATGTAGTGAAGTCAAGGTCACTCTGGACCTGCACCTTTATTTTACAGCTCTGGAATGCTGCACTTGCCTGAGACCTCTCCTTATATGCCTGTCTCTTGCAAGTGCACCCCTGGTGGTAAGGTATGCTGGTGGTTACAGGTCATATCTTATTACAGTCATGTATAGCATGCTAGGATACAGTTATATATAATAATGTAAGATACATGACAGAATCAATTATTAAAGATGAAATAACAGCGCATTTGGAAAACAGTGACAGGATCGGTCCAAGTCAACATGGATTTATGAAAGGGAAATCATGCTTGACAAGTCTTCTAGAATTTTTTGAGGATGTAACTAGTAGAGTGGACAAGGAAGAACCGGTGGGTGTGGTGTATTTGGACTTTCAAAAGGCTTTTGACAAGGTCCCACACAAGAGATTGGTGTGCAAAATTAAAGCACATGGTATTGGGGGTGGGTAATGTACCGACGTGGATAGAGAACTGGTTGGCAGACAGGAAGCAGAGAGTCGGGATAAATGGGTCCTTTTCAGAATGGCAGGCAGTGACTAGTGGGGTGCTCAGTGCTGGGACCCCAGCTATTTCCAATATACATTAATGATTTGGATGTAGGAATTGAGTGTTATATATCCAAGTTTGAAGATGACACTAAACTGGGTGGCGGTGTGAACTGTGGGGAGGACGCTAAGAGGCTGCAGGGTGATTTGGACAGGTTAGGTGAGTGGGCAAATACATGGCAGATGCAGTATAATGTGGATAAATGTGAGGTTATTGACTTTTGGGGCATAAACATGAAGGCAGAATATTATCTGAATGGCGGCAGATTAAGAAAAGGGGAGGTGCAACGAGACTTGGGTATCATGGTACATCAGTCATTGAAAGTTGGTATACAGGTACAGCAGGCGGTGAAGAAGGCCAATGGTATTTTGGCCTTCATAGCTAGGGGTTTTGAGTATAGGAGCAGGGAGGTCTTACTGCAGTTGTACAGGGCATTGGTGTGGCCTCACCTAGAAACATAGAAACATAGAAAATAGGTGCAGGAGCAGGCCATTCAGCCCTTCTAGCCTGCACCGCCATTCAATGAGTTCATGGCTGAACATGAAACTTCAGTACCCCCTTCCTGCTTTCTCGCCATAACCCTTGATCCCCCGAGTAGTAAGGACTTCATCTAACTCCCTTTTGAATATATTTAGTGAATTGGCCTCAACTACTTTCTGTGGTAGAGAATTCCACAGGTTCACCACTCTCTGGGTGAAGAAGTTTCTCCTCATCTCGGTCCTAAATGGCTTACCCCTTATCCTCAGACTGTGACCCCTGGTTCTGGACTTCCCCAACATTGGGAACATTCTTTCTGCATCTAACCTGTCTAAACCCGTCAGAATTTTAAACGTTTCTATGAGGTCCCCTCTCATTCTTCTGAACTCCAGTGAATACAAGCCCAATTGATCCAATCTTTCTTGATAGGTCAGTCCCGCCATCCCGGGAATCAGTCTGGTGAACCTTCGCTGCACTCCCTCAATAGCAAGAATGTCCTTCCTCAAGTTAGGAGACCAAAACTGTACACAATACTCCAGGTGTGGCCTCACCAAGGCCCTGTACAACTGTAGCAACACCTCCCTGCCCCTGTATTCAAATCCCCTCGCTATGAAGGCCAACATGCCATTTGCTTTCTTAACCGCCTGCTGTACCTGCATGCCAACCTTCAATGACTGATGTACCATGACACCCAGGTCTCGTTGCACCTTCCCTTTTCCTAATCTGTCACCATTCAGATAATAGTCTGTCTCTCTGTTTTTACCACCAAAGTGGATAACCTCACATTTATCCACATTATACTTCATCTGCCATGCATTTGCCCACTCACCTAACCTATCCAAGTCACTCTGCAGCCTAATAGCATCCTCCTCGCAGCTCACACTGCCACCCAACTTAGTATCATCCGCAAATTTGGAGATACTGCATTTAATCCCCTCGTCTAAATCATTAATGTACAATGTAAACAGCTGGGGCCCCAGCACAGAACCTTGCGGCACTCCACTAGTCACTGCCTGCCATTCTGAAAAGTACCCGTTTACTCCTACTCTTTGCTTCCTGTCTGACAACCAGTTCTCAATCCACGTCAGCACACTACCCCCAATCCCATGTGCTTTATATTTTGTTCAGTTTTGGTGTCCTAATCTGAGGAAGGACGTTCTTGCTATTGAGGGAGTGCAGCGAAGGTTCACCAGACTGATTCCCGGGATGGCTGGACTGACGTGTGAGGAGAGACTGGATCGACTGGGCCTGTATTCACTGGAGTTTAGAAGGATGAGAGGGGATCTCATAGAAACATATAACATTCTGATGGGACTAGACAGGTTAGATGCAGGAAGAATGTTCCTTATGTTGGGGAAGTCCAGAACAAGGGACACAGTCTAAGGATAAGGGGTAAGCCATTTAGGACTGAGATGAGGAGAAACTTCTTCACTCAGAGAGTTGTTAACCTGTGGAATTCTCGACCACAGAGAGTTGTTGATGTCAGTTCATTGGATATATTCAAGAGGGAGTTAGATATGGCCCTTACGGCTAAAGGAATCAAGGAGTATGGAGAGAAAGCAGGAAAGAGGTACTGAGGTGAATGATCAGCCATGATCTTATTCAATGGTTGTGCAGGCTCGAAGGGCCGAATGGCCTACTCCTGCACCTATTTTCTATGTTTCTATATTTCTATTCCCTCTCTGACCTACAATGAACCCTCCCCCTCCCATTGAAGCTTTCAGCTTGTTCCCTCCCCTCTCCCTCTTGTTCCCTATTCTCTCCTCCTGCCTTTCCCCTTCCTTCCTTTTCCCTCCTCTCCCACTCACGGAGCCACATATTGGCCTGTCTCCTACCACTATTTTCCTCCTATCTGAGCTTACCGTCTACTCCAAGTGGTCCCAATTCCCCATGCCCTATCCTTTTACCCTGCTTGACCTGAGCACTGCACTCATGTGCAGGAAATCAACCAGTGTCCATATACATATATATATATAATTATAAACATTGTAATTATAACCATGACACATTGTCTATTTCTCTCAGGGCAAAGAGTGCTCTCTGATACGTAATGTGTATTTATTTTCTATTTCTGTCAGATTGGATGTTCAGAAACTTTCTGCAGTGGTTTTATGTTGTCTTTCACTTTCCTACACAAATGTATTCCTACATAACAATGTGCATCTCCCCCTCATTTATTCTATTAGATGTTGTGCCTTGGAATCTTTTTTTAATGCTGAAGTCACTGCATAGATGCAAGTTCTTCTCTAAGTCTTTATTCTACCACACATTTAATTCTACGACATTATGTATTGGTTTCCTCTTGGGCTTATAAATCCTATGCATTTGACAGTAGGGAGAGATATTTGGATAGATAACTTTAAAAAAGGAGGCAGACAAAAAGCAGGGAACTATAGCCCAGTTACCCTAACATCTGTCGTTGGGAAATGCTGGAGTCCATTATTAAGGAAACAGTAGTGGGACATTTGGAAAAGCATGATTCAATCAAGCAAAGTCAGCATGGTTTTATGAAAGGGAAATCATGTTTGACAAATTTGCTGGAGTTCTTTGAGGATGTAACGAGCAGGGTGAATAAGGGGGAATCAGTGGATGTAGTGTATTTGGATTTCCAGATGACATTCGAAAAGGTGCCATGTAAGAGGTTACTCCACAAGACAAAAGCTCATGGGGTTGGGGGTAATATATTAGCATGGATAGAGGATTGATTAACTAACAAAAAAGAGAGAGTCAGGCATGGGAGCGGCAGTTTGGGAGACCCATAAAAGGGCGCAGCCGTCGGAGGAAGCCACAGGAGCAAGAGTGGCAGTTCGGGAGACCCATAAAAGGGCGCAGCAGTCGCAAGAGGCCACAGGAGCGGGAGTGGCAGTTCGGGAGACCCATGAAAGGGTGTGGCCGTCAGAGGAGGCCTAGGAGCAGGATTGGCAGTTCGGGAGATCCTTAAAAGGGTACAGCCGTCGGAGGAGGCCACAGGAGCGGGACTTCGGGAGACCCATAAAAGGGCGAGGCCATCGGAGGAAGCCACAGAAGCGGGAGTGGCAGTTCAGGAGACCCATAAAAGGGCACGGCAGTCGCAGGAGGCCACAGGAGCGGGAGTGGCAGTTCGGGAGACCCATGAAAGGGCGCAGCCGTCGGAGGAGGCCACAGGAGCGGGAGTGGCAGTTCGGGAGACCCTTAAAAGGGCGCGGCCGTCAGAGTAGGCCACAGGAGCGGGAGTTCGGGAGACCCATAAAAGGGCACGGCAGTCGGGAGGAGGCTAGCTGGTGCAGGGGCAGAAGGTAAACAAAGAAGTAATAAGAAATCGAAGTGCGACGTCACAGCCAAGTAAGTGATTGGCTGGTGGATTGGTGAGTATTTAATCGTTTTCTTTTTCTTTTCATATTAGTTGGTAACCTTTGGCATTGTTGCCAACTTAAGTTAATTTAAGGGTTAAGTCATGGCAGGAGAGCCCAGACCCTCGTCGTACTCCTCCTGTGCTATGTGGGAAATCAGGGACGCTTCAAGTGTCCCTGACTATTATGTGCGCAGGAAGTGTGTCCAGCTGCAGCTCCTGACAGACCGCATTGCGGCACTGGAGCTGCACATTGATTCACTCAGGAGCATCCACGATGCTGAGGATGACATGAATAGCACGTTTAGTGAGTTAGTCACACCGCAGGTAAAGAATACACAGGCAGATAGGAAATGGGTGACCAGCAGGAAGAGCAGTGGAAGGAAGGTAGTACAAGGGTCCCCTGCGGTCATCTCCCTCCAAAACAGATATCCCATTTTAGGTACTGTTGGGGGAGATGGCTCATCAGGGATAAGCAGCAGCAGCCAAGTTCATGGCGCCATGGGTGGCTCTGCTGCTCAGGAGGGCAGGAAAAAGAGTGGGAGAGCTATAGTGGTAGGGGATTTTATTGTAAGGGGAATAGATAGGCATTTCTGCGGCCGCAATCGAGACTCCAGGTTGGTATGTTGCCTCCCTGGTGCAAGGGTTAAGGATGTCTCGGAGCGGCTGCAGGGCATTCTGGAGGGTGAGGGTGAACAGCCAGTTGTCATGGTGCATATAGGTACCAACGATATAGGTAAAAAATGGGAAGAGGTCCTACAAGCTGACTTTAGGGAGCTAGGAGTTAAATTAAAAAGTAGTACCTCAAAGGTAGTAATCTCAGGATTGCTACCAATGCCACGTGCTAGTCAGAGTAGGAATAGCAGAATAGTTAAGATGAATATGTGGGTTGAGGAATGGTGCAAGAAGGAGGGATTCAAATTCCTGGGACATTGGAACCGGTTCTGGGGGAGGTGGGACCAGTACAAACCGGACGGTCTGCACCTGGGCAGGACCGGAACCGATGTTCAAGGAGGAGCATTTGCCAGTGCTGTTGGGGAGGATTTAAACTAATATGGCAAGGGGATGGGAATCTATGCAGGGAGACAGAGGGAAGTAAAATTGGGGCAGAAGCAAAAGATAGAAAGGAGACAAGGAACAGTGGAGGGCAGAGAAATCAAAGGCAAAAATCAAAAAGGGCCACATTACAACATAATTCTAAAAGGACAAAGAGTGTTAAAAAGGCAAGCCTGAAGGCTCTGTGACTCAATGCGAGGAGCATTCGTAATAAGGTAGATATATTAACTGCGCAGATAGCTGTTAACGGAAAAGATGTAATTGGGATTACAGAGCCATGGCTCCAGGGTGACCAAGGCTGGGAACTCAACATCGAGGGGTATTCAATATTCAGGAAGGACAGACAGAAAGGAAAAGGAGGTGGGGTAGCGTTGCTGATTAAAGAGGAGATTAACACAATAGTTAGGAGGACATTAGATTAGATCATGTGGAATCTGTGTGGGTAGAGCTGCGGAATTCCAAAGGGCAGAAAACGCTAGTGGGAGTTGTGTACAGACCACCAAACAGTAGTAGAGAGGTTGGGGATGGCATCAAACAGGAAATTAACAATGCATGCAATAAAGGTACAGCAGTTATCATGGGTGACTTTAATCTACATATAGATTGGGCTATCCAAACTGGTAGCAATATGGTGGAGGAGGATTTCCTGGAGTGTATAAGGAATGGTTTTCTAGACCAATATGTCGAGGAACCAACTAGAGAGCTGGCCATCCTAGACTGCGTATTGTGTAATGAGAGGATTAATTAGCAATCTTGTTGTGCGAGGCCCCTTGGGGAAGAGTGATCATAATATGGTAGAATTCTTCATTACGATGAGAGTGACACAGTTAATTCAGAGACTAGGATCCTAAACTTAAAGAAAGGTAACTTTGAAGGTATGAGATATGAATTGGCTAGGATAGACTGGCGAATGATACTTCAAGGATTGACGGTGGGTAGGCAATGGCAGACATTTAAAGATCACATGAATGAACTTCACAATTGTACATTTCTGTCTGGCGTAAAAATAAAACAGGGAAGGTGGCTCAAATGTGGCTAACAAGGGAAATTAGGGATAGTATTAAATCCAAGGAAGAAGCATATAAATTGGCCAGAAAAAGCAGCAAACCTGGGAACAAGGAGAAATTTAGAATTTAGCAGAGGAGGACAAAGGGTTTAATTAGGAAGTGGGAAATAGAGTATGAGAGTAAGCTTGCAGGGAACGTGAAAACTGACTGCAAAAGCTTCTATAGATATGTGAAGAGAACAAGATTAGTGAAGACAAATGTAGGTCCCTTGCAGTCAGAATCAGGTGAATTTATAATGGGGAACAAAGAAATGGCAGACCAATTGAACAAATACTTTGGTTCTGTCTTTACCAAGGAAGACACAAATAACCTTCCGGAAATACTAGGGGACCGAGCGTCTCGCGAGAAGGAGGAACTTAAGGATATCCTTATTAGTCAGGGAATTGTGTGAGGGAAATTGATGGGACTGAAGGCCGATAAATCCCCAGGGCCTGATAGTCTGCATCCTAGAGTACTTAAGGAAGTGGCCCTAGAAATAGTGGAGGCATTAGTGGTCATTTTCCAACATTCTATAGACTCTGGATCAGTTCCTATGGATTGGAGGGTAGCTAATGTAACCCCATTTTTTAAAAAAGGAGGGAGAGAAAACGGAAATTATAGACCGGTTAGCCTGACATCGGTAGTGGGGAAAATGTTGGAATCAATTATTAAAGATGTAATAGCAGCGCATTTGAAAAGCAATGATAGGATCGGTCCAAGTCAGCATGGATTTATGAACGGGAAATCATGCTTGACAAATCTTCTAGAATTTTTTGAGGATGTAACTAGTAGAGTGGACAAGGGGGAACCAGGGGATGTGGTGTATTTGGACTTTCAAAAGGCTTTTGACAAGGTCCCACATAAGAGATTAGTGTGCAAAATTAAAGCACATGGTATTGGGGGTAATGTATTGAAGTGGATAGAGAACTGGTTGGCAGACAGGAAGCAAAGAGTAGGTATAAACAAGTCCTTTTCAGAATGGCAGGCAGTGACTAGTGGGGTACCGCAAGGTTCAGTGCTGGGATCCCAGCTATTTACAATATACATTAATGATTTGGACGAAGGAATTGAATGTAATATCTCCAAGTTTGCAGATGACACTAAGCTGGGTGGCAGTGTGAGCTGTGAGGAGGATGCTAAGAGGCTGCAGGGTGACTTGGACAGATTAGATGAGTGGGTAATTGCATGGCAGATGCAGTATAATGTGGATAAATGTGAGGTTATCCACATTGGTGGCAAAAAGAGGAAGGCAGAATATTATCTGGATGGTGACAGATTAGGAAAAGGGGAGGTGCAACGAGACCTGGGTGGCATGGTACATCAGTCATTGAAAGTTGGCATGCAGGTACAGCAGGCGGTGAAGAAGGCAAATGGCATGTTGGCCTTCATAGCGAGAGGATTTGAGTATAGGAGCAGGGAGGTCTTACTGCAGTTGTACAGGGCCTTGGTGAGGCCACACCTTGAATATTGTGTACAGTTTTGGTCTCTGAGGAAGTACATTCTTGCTATTGCGGGAGTGCAGCGAGGGTTCACCAGACTGATTCCCGGGATAGCAAGACTGACATATGAAGAAAGACTGGATTGACTAAGTTTATATTCACTGGAATTTAGAAGAATGAGAGGGGATCTCATAGAAACATATAAAATTCTGATGGGATTAGACAGGTTAGATACAGGAAGAATGTTCCTGATGTTGGGGAAGTCCAGAACCAGGGGTCACAGTCTAAGGATAAGGGGTAAGCCATTTAGGACCAAGATGAGGAGAAACTTCTTCACTCAGAGAATTGTGAACCTGTGGAATTCTCTACCACAGAAAGTTGTTGAGGCCAGTTTGTTAGATAATATTCAAAAGGGAGTTAGATGTGGTCGTTACGGCTAAAGGGATCAAGGGGTATGGCGAGAAAACAGGAATGGGATACTGAAGTTGCATGATCAGCCATGATCATATTGAATGGTGATGCAGACTCGAAGGGCCGAATGGCCTACTCCTGCACCTATTTTCTATGTTTCTATGTTAAAGGGGTCATTTTCCAGTTCACAAACAGTGACTAATGGGGTGCCGCACGGATTGGTGCTGGGTGCTCAACTATTTACAATCTGTATTAATGACTTGGATGATGGGACCGAGTGTAATGTAGCCAAGTTTGCTGATGATACAAAGATGGGTTCCAAAGCAAATTGTGAGGACACAAAAAATCTGCAAAGGGATATAGACAGACTAAGTGAGTGGGCAAAAATTTGGCAGATGGAGTATAATGTGGGAAAATGTGAGGTTACTTTGGCAGAAATAGTAAAAAAGCAAATTTTAATTTAAATGGAGAAAAATTGTAAAGTGCTGCAGAATAGAGAGACCTGGGGCTCCTTGTGCACGAAACACAAAAAGTTAGTATGCAGGTACAGCAAGTAATCAGGAAGGCAAATGGAATGTGGGCCTTTATTTCAAGGTGGATATCGTATAAAAGCAGAGAAGTCCTGCTACAACTGTACAGGTTATTGGTGAGGCCACACTCGGAGTATTGCATACAGTTTTGGTCTCCGTATTTCAAGAAGGATATACTTGCATTGAAGGCTGTTCAGAGAAGGTTCACGAGGTTGATTCCGGAGATGACGGGGTTGACTTATGAGGATAGGTTGAGTAGGTTGGGCCTATACACATTGGAGTTCAGAAGAATGAGAGGTGATCTTATTAAAACATGTAAGATAATGAGGGGGATGCAGAGAGGATATTTCCACTCATAGGGGAAACTAAAACTAGGGGACATAGCTTTAGAATAAGGGACTGCCCATTTAAAACTGAGATGAGGAGGAATTTCTTCTCTCAGAGGGTTGTAAATCTATGGAATTCTCTGCCCCCAGAGAGCTGTGGAGGCTGGGTCATTGAATATATTTAAGGCGGAGATAGACAGATTTTTGAGTGATAAGGGAGTAAAGGGTTATGGGGAGCGGGCAGGGAAATGGAGCTGTGTCCATGATCAGATCAGCCATGATCTTATTAAATGGCAGAGCAGGCTCGGGGGACCAAATTGCCTGCTCCTGCTCCTATTTCTTATGTTCTTAAAAATGTATATTTCTCAGACACCGTACGCCGCAGAGACTGCAGTGGATAATAGTAATATTATTTAACTTTATAAGTTGTGCTCTTTAAAAGAGGAGTACCTTGGTTTGGTTCTCCAGGGTTATAAAACAATACTGCACACGGTGCATTTCCCCATTCCAGTCCGGGATGTTATGAAACTTGCCGCAGCTGTTTTGTGACAGTTACACTCGGCCCGTCCCTTTTCCCTCTCTCCACCAATGGCAGCGGCGCTGCGCGTTCCGTGCGGTTGGTCTCGAGCTGTGAGAGCGAGTACGCACGCGCGAACCAGCCTGCTCAGTCAGCGGAACATGGCGGCACTAAGCGGTTATGATAGCACGGGGGCATTCCCAAGCCAGGAGAAGCGCGATTGCAATGGGGAGACGGGTTCGGCTGTGATGAGGAAGTCCCGGGATAGCCCGGAGCTCGCGGCCGCAGACCTGTTTCCGCAAAGAGCGGCGGCCCTGGGATCGGCCGACCGACTGCGGGAGGCGGTGGAGCGGTGTTGGCGGCCCATGAGCCGCGGACCTCTGCGGCCCGAGCAGCTGGGCAGCCTGGTGGACTGCCTGCTGCACAACTTCAAACGGCGAGCAGGAGGTGGCGGTCCCGGCA
This sequence comes from Pristiophorus japonicus, assembly GCF_044704955.1. NCBI lineage: Eukaryota > Metazoa > Chordata > Chondrichthyes > Pristiophoridae > Pristiophorus > Pristiophorus japonicus. The sequence continues at coordinate 149,508,595 of NC_091978.1, forward strand.
CCCGAGGCGCCAAGGCGGATGGCCCGCTGAGCGGAGGGGGCCTTCTGGAGTGCGGCGGCTGCCGAGAACCGCTGGCCGACCCCGTCACCCTGCGGTGCGGGCACACTTGGTGCCGGCGCTGCCTCCAGCGGGGCCCCCGGTGCCCGTTGTGCGGGGAGGCGACCGAGGCGCGGCCCCTGCGTTCCAACGTTATCCTCGGCCACCTGATGGCCAAGTGGTTCCCAGCCAAGGCGCACCGGACTCGGCACAAAGTCAGGCCGGAGGAGCAGCTGGCCGAGTGCCGCTTTCCCCAGGAATTATCGATGCTGCAGCGGCTGGAATTGAGTGAGTACCTGGGGGGAGAAGGGATGCTTTTATGTGGATCCTGAGATTTTATGGGATTTTTCACTCATTGCCTTCTCCGGGACTTGTGTAACGAACGTGTTGTGTAACGAAGCGCTGCGTGCGCAGGGTTGTGTAATGTAGGTGAGGTCACCGAAGTTGTACGTGTTTTATAACATGGTTGGGAGGGACATGTGCCTCTGCCAGAATTCGCCCCCTTTGGGGGATTGATTGGTAATTTTTTTTTTAACATGAAGTGTTTGTTTTTGTTTTATTCAGTTCTTATAGTATAACGATCTAACAGCTTTGTTATCCAAGAGCTGTTAGTCTTCCCAGACGGCGACGATCTTGTTATGTAAACACTTCCACTTGTGCAGTTTCATACTCGCTGTCAAAAAGCGTTGCTGCAGTTCTGGCCGCACCGGAGCCCGTTTATTTGCGACGGCATTTTCTTGCAGCCCCTTTCATTTCACGAGAAAGACGTATAATCAGATGCGTTAGTGGAGATCCTGTTAAATGCCAATTACTGCCCAGCATAAAAACACAAGAAATAGGTGCAGGAGTAGGCCATATGGCCCTTCGAGTCTGCACCGCCATTCAATAAGATCATGGCTAATCATTCCCTCAGTACCCCTTTCCTGCTTTCTCTCCATACGCCTTGATCCCCTTAGCCATAAGGGCCATATGTAACTCCCTCTTGAATATATCCAATGAACTGGCATCAACAACTCTCTGCGGCAGGGAATTCCATAGGTTAACAACTTTGAGTGAAGAAGTTTCTCCTCATCTCAGTCCTAAATGGCCTATCCCTTATCCTAAGACTATGTCCTCTGGTTCTGGACTTCCCCCAACATTGGGATCATTCTTCCCGCATCTAACCTGTCCAGTCCCGTCAAAATCTTATACGTTTCTATGAGATTCCCTCTCATACTTCTAAACTCCAGTAAATAAAGGTTAAGTTGATCCAGTCTCTCCTCATATGACAGTCCAGCCATCCCTAGAATTAGTCTGGTGAACCTTTGCTGCACTCCCTCAATAGCAAGAACGTCCTTCCTCAGATTAGGAGACCAAAACTGAACACAATATTCCAGGTGAGGCCTCACTAAGGCCCTGTACAACTGCAGTAAGATCTCCCTGCTCCTATACTCAAATCCCCTAGCTATGAAGACCAACATACCATTTGCCTTCTTCACCACCTGCTGTACCTGCATGCCTACTTTCAGTGACTAATGAACCATGACACCCAGGTCTCGTTGCATCTCCCCTTTTCCTAATCTGCCGCCATCCAGATAATCTGCCTTCGTGTTTTTGCCCCCAAAATAGATAACCTCACAGTTATCCACATTATACTGCATCTGCCATGCATTTGCCCATTCACCTAACCTGTCCAAGTCACCCTGCAGCTTCATAGCGTCCTCCTCACAGCTCACACCGCCACCCAGCTTAGTGTCATCTGAAAACTTCGAGATATTACACTCAATTCCTTTACAATATACATTAACGATTTAGGTGAAGAGCTGAGGTCCCAGCACTCAGCTCTGCGGCACTCCACTAGTCACTGCCTGCCATTCTGAAAAGGACCCATTTATCCCGACTCTCTGCTTCCTGTCTGCCAACCAGTTCTCTATCCATGTCGGTATATTACCCCCAATACCATGCACTTTGATTTTGCACACCAATCTCTTGTGCGGGACCTTGTCAAAAGCCTTTTGAAAGTCCAAATACACCACATTCACTGGTTCTCCCTTGTCCACTCTGCTAGTTACATCTTCAAAAAATTCCAGAAGATTCGTCAAGCATGATTTCCCTTTCATAAATCCATGCTGACTTGTCAACCCCCTCATCCCCAGAATCAACCTAGTGAACCTTCTCTGAACTGCTTCCAAAGCAAGTATATATTCTCTGTAAATATGGAAACCAAAATTGCATGCAGTATTCCAGCTGTGAACTCACCAATACCCTGTATAACTGTAGCAAGACTTCCCTGCTTTTATACCCCATCCTCTTTGCAATAAAGGCGAAGATTCCATTGGTCTTCCTGATCACTTGCTGTACCTGCATACTATCCTTTTGTGTTTCATGCATAAGTTCCCCCAGGTCCCCCTGTACTGCGGCACTTTGCAATCTTTCTCCATTTAAATAGTGAAATAGAGAAAAAAGATGCGCACTTAGTTGCTGCTGCGCCTGTTTGAACTTCCAAGCCCGGGGCCTCTGGTGACTGCGCGTCGCAGCGCGTGCACATGAGGACATGCGCAGGCCGGGAGCTGCAGACAGCAGCCAATCGGGTTAGTATATTTTCTCATTCGTAGTAATAGGAGTTCCATAAGTCCGGAGCTCCTATTACTATGAATGAGAAACTGCCCCCTCTTCCCCCCCGCCCTCTGCCCCAAACAGGCAAAACACAATAAAAATAGAAAATAAACTACATATTTAACATTCATTTAAATTACAGTTCTAAAATAAAAGTTGGGAAAATATTTTTTATACGTTTTTTTAATTAAGCCTTAAAATAAACTTACTGTAGTGGGGAGGATTTAAAAAAATAAAGTTTTTATAACTTTATTTTAAAATGTTTGTGTATTTTTAAACACTTGTGCCTGTAAAAGTAGGCTATATGCCTGCTTTTTCAGGCGCATGATTTTAAAGGACATTTGCAGGGCAAGGTATTCGTAAAACCGGAAATCTTGCCCTGGAAGTGTCCTCGCTCCCGATATGCGCGAAATCTATCAAGCCAGAAACTTGACAAATCAGAAAAGCCGGTTTTCAGCACGTTGCATGCTGAAACCCAGCTTTCCTGATGCTTTCCCGGGTCCATAAAAACTTCGTATGGTCCCGGGACATCGGAATTTCAGGGCCAATAACTTGCTCTTTGATTTTTTTTCTGCCAAAGTGCATGACCTCACACTTTCCAATATTATAATCCATCTGCCAAATTTTTGCCCACTCACTTAGCCTGTCTGTCCTTTTGCAGATTTTTTGTGTCCTCCTCACACATTGCTGTTCCTCCCATCTTTGTATCGTCAGCAAACTTGGCTATGTTCAGCCATGATCTTATTGAATGGTGGTGCAGGCTCGAAGGGCAGAATGGCCTAATCCTGTACCTATTTTCTATGTTTCTATGTTATACTCAGTCCCTTCTTCCAAGTCATTAATATAGATTGTAAATAATTGGGGTCCCAGCACTGATCCCTGCGACACCCCACTAGTTACCGGTTGCCAACCAGAGAATGAACCATTTATCCCGATTCTGTTCTCAGTTAGCCAATCCTCTATCCATGCTAATATGTGCAGTAATCTTTTATGTGGTACCTTGTCAAATGCCTTCTGGGAATCCAAATTTTTACACGCGTCAGGGGTACCGATGTGATCAAAAGATACAAATAATATAAAATTTTGGAAAATAGTTTCTCGTTTGTTAAATAAGGACATCTTGCGTATCTCTTTGTGATTCATATATCTATATACCTTTCAGGATCTAGTGACTGATTAATCTCATTCATCATTGAGTCAAAAGCTGACATTTTTGTTGCCTCCGGAACTTGGAGAGGGTTGAGAGCTAGGCGGGGGGAGGTGGTGGTGGAGAAATGGGATTGCCAGGCCAAATCACTTGCCCATATAATGAGCATCTAACAATAATAATTACAGTAGTTAATTTCTCAACATTTGGAAAACTTGTATTGGACAGTACTTGTGGGAGCATGGGCTCAAGTTTAGTAATATTGGCATAAACAGTTTAAATTATTCAAATGGTGCAGTTTATTGAATATTTTTAAAATCTGTGCTAGAAGTTTGTATATTTATGTAGTCTATGTTTATCTTTAAACCTGCCAGTTAACTGCAGTTACCAGCAGTTTCCTCTTGGTAGGTGGGAGGTGGAATTTCCATGGGGGTTATGTCAGGAGAATGGAGAGCCCTGTGGAAATTACTGGCATTTGATTCAGTTGATATATTCCTTTCCATGGGGCTTTGTGTGGTTGATAATCAAGTAGAACAAGTCGTCCCAATTTTGCTCCCTGGGGTGTACTGGATTATACTTTTTTTTCCACTTCTACCAGAGGCGAGTAGTTGATCTGGGCTCCTGATTGACAAATCTCAACAATGCTCAGTGGCAGTGAATAAAACAAATGAGTTATTGGGATGTATTTTTAAAAAGTAAATATTGAGCCAAAATAGTGAGGTAATCAATTCTGCTACTTTACATCTCATTGGTGTGACCGCGCTTAGAATATGATATATAATTTTGGTCGCCACAATACAAGAAGGATATTATAGCTATTGAAAGGATACAGAAGATGGTAACTAGAAATATGGGACCCAAGTTTGCCCCCACTGCTCAGAACGGCACCGACTCTGCAGAAGAAAAACCGCGCCTAAAACTTACCTCTGTATTCTCCCCGCTGCTGGAATGGTGCAGGCCCTTGGCGCAGCACAAGCTGTGGGGGGGGGGGGGGCGGGAGCCAGATCCCTCGCTGAAAGCAGTACCGGGACCTCTGCACATGCGAGCTAGAGTGGGAGGGGCCCGAAGCACGCCGCCCCAAGCCCTGGCTGAATGGGCTCACTGGGGTGGCAAAGATCGGACTCTGGTCTCCCGCCTCTTAATCTTCAGCTCCTGCTCCCCTCCGCCCCCCACCCCCAGGTTCAGATCCGCTGCCGTGCCCCCCCCCCGTCCCCGGGTTCGGGTCCGCTGCCACGCCACCCGCCCCCGGGTTCAGGTCCGCTGCCGCGCCGCCCCCGGGTTCGGGTCCGCTGCCGCGCCCCCCACCCCCGGGTTGGGGTCCGCTGCCGCACCCCCCCCGCCCCCGGGTTGGGGTCCGCTGCCGCGGTCCGCTGCCACGCCTCCCCCCCCCCCCCCCCCCCCCCCCGCCCCCGGGTTGGGGTCAGCTGCCACGCCCCCGCCCCCGGGTTGGGGTCCGCTGCCGCGCCCCACCCCCCCCCCCCCGCCCCCCCCACTCTGGTCCCCCCCCCCCCCCACTCTTCCCCCCCCCCCCCCTCTTCCCCCCCCCCCCCACTCTCCCAACCCTCCCCCCCCCCCCCACTCTTCCCCCCCCCCCCCCCACTCTTCCCCCCCCCCCCCCACTCTTCCCCCCCCCCCCCCACTCTTCCCCCCCCCCCACTCTTCCCCCCCCCCCCCACTCTTCCCCCCACTCTTCCCCCCCACTCTTCCCCCCCACCATCCCCCCCCACTCTTCCCCCCCCCCCCCACTCTTCCCCCCCCCCCCCCACTCTTCCCCCCCCCCCACTCTTCCCCCCCCTCCCCACTCTCCTCCCCCCCCCCACTCTTCCCCCCCCCACTCTTCCCCCCCCCCCACTCTTCCCCCCCCCCACTCTTCCCCCCCCCCACTCTTCCCCCCCCCCACTCTTCCCCCCCATCTTCCCCCCCCCACTCTTCCCCCCCCCCACTCTTCCCCCCCCCCCACTCTTCCCCCCCCCCCACTCTTCCCCCCCCCCCACTCTTCCCCCCCCCCCACTCTTCCCCCCCCCCACTCTTCCCCCCCCCCCACTCTTCCCCCCCCCCACTCTTCCCCCCCCCACTCTTCCCCCCCCCCCCCCACTCTTCCCCCCCCCCCACTCTTCCCCCCCCCCCACTCTTCCCCCCCCCCCACTCTTCCCCCCCCCCCACTCTTCCCCCCCCCCACTCTTCCCCCCCCCCCACTCTTCCCCCCCCCCCCACTCTTCCCCCCCCCCCCCACTCTTCCCCCCCCCCTCTCCCCCCACTCTTCCCCCCCCCCCCCACTCTTCCCCCCCCCCCACTCTTCCCCCCCCCCCACTCTTCCCCCCCCCCCACTCTTCCCCCCCCCCACTCTCCCCCCCCCCCCCACTCTCCCCCCCCCCCCCACATCTCCCCCCCCCCCCACTCTCCCCCCC